>NW_007733883.1:47821-58410 GCF_000696425.1 Galeopterus variegatus
ATGGGCAAACATTTAAAAACATACCATACGTCCAAATCCCCAAAGTAAGGAAAAGTGTGGCCATTTCTAAGAAATTCCTTTTGCTTTACTTTTACCTTCCGTAAATACCTGCAGGGGGCCGAAGGGAGACCCTCCCAGTCGGGGCGCCTCACCAGCAGCGGCGGCGGCGGCGGGAACCGGGTAGGGGGCCGCTAATGCAGCGAGCCTGGGCACCAGCCTGCCGGACAACGTGGGGGAGGGGACGAAGTGGGGCCGGGGAGCTGTTTCACCTGAGGAAAGGACTGAGGGAGGAAATCGTTTGCCCACTGAATGGGAGGGCCAGGAGGCTCATCCAAGGCCCCACGTAAGTTGGTAGAGAACTAATACGATACTGGCCACGAACACCGGGCAGAGGAAGAGAAAGGGGAATAAATGGGATTCTTTCGGGGAGCTCCGGCCCGCGAGCTCAGCTGGGAAGAGCCTTCCTCAGACCCAGATAGAACGAGATGCTTAGTGCGCAGGCGCGCGACTTTCCCGCCACAGGTCTGAGGGATCCCAACAGGGCGGAAGAGGGAACTGCATTGCGACAAAACCAGTCACGATCTAGAATTCGTTTCTAATCCCTCACAATCCCGCGCCATGGAACAAACTGTCGGAAACTCACGATTGGAGAGATTACGACTTCTGTGGCTCCCTAAATGCCTGGGTTGCCGCCTCCAAGAGCTCCCCACCTAGAGAGTCAGCCAAATGCGCCTGCGCAACACTTCCCGCCGCGCAGCTTCTAGTTGCTCATGCGCACTATAAAGCCCTTGGCGCCACGGAATCCGCCACAGCGCTTGCGCAAAAGGGTTGGGTTTCTTCCCTGAGGCTTAAATTGATTGAAAGAGCGGTTACTGAAGTAGAGATCCGGGATAATCCTTTACTAGAAAACAGGGTGAAAAAAAGGTTAAGGGTCCAACACAANTTTAATGCCTACTATGTCCGAGGCACTATGCTAGAGCAGGAATGACGGTACACATACTAGTTAGTATACAAGATCAAGTATTATTAAAAACTCTCTCCGCCTCGCCCCAACGTGTGGCTTACAGTCAAACACCACTGCGTGATGGATGTTGAGAGATGGTGCTTTATTATTGCTACAAACATTTCATTTCTTTTTGTCAGTGAATTCTGTTTTTGAAAACTTAAATGAAGATCTCTCCAGTGCTGATTTCTAAATCCAAACTTAATACAGTATGGTGAGTGGAGATAAGAACACAGGTCTAGGAGAAGAGAAACTCTAGTTTGAGCATAAACAAACCTGTGTTCTTAGTTACTAATATTTAGACCTTGCTAAGGTCTAAATAATTCAATAAAATGACAAGGTTGGACTACAATTCTAAATGCAGTCCAATCGCGAATCTAGAGTTTATGAAGCCTTTCTTATTTGCTAAATGCTCCTATATAAACATACAACTCTAAGATTCAATCATTTATTTATTTTAAAGCAATCGGAAAACACAGAATTGTTGCCTTACGACTTTGGAACTGTACATCTTTGGAATTAAAGACATACCTGGAAGTTTAAAATTCTGCTCATACTTTTTTAAAGACCCATCAGCCTGAAACCGGTCACGCAGAGGAGAAAAAGCCATTGGCTCATCCATCTGAATTCCCAAAGACGCCTCCTTCACAAAACAACTGGGATGCAAAATGCCAGCTAAGAGGTCATATCCACAGGGGGAGCAAAGCAGCTGTGAAAACCAGAATACTGGGAAAGATAAGTTTATATCACTCACTGAACCAAACACTAAGAACTGCCGCTGCCCCCAAATGGGCAAACATTTAAAAACATACCATACGTCCAAATCCCCAAAGTAAGGAAAAGTGTGGCCATTTCTAAGAAATTCCTTTTGCTTTACTTTTACCTTCCGTAAATACCTGCAGGGGGCCGAAGGGAGAACCTCCCAGTCGGGGCGCCTCACCAGCAGCGGCGGCGGCGGCGGGGNAGATCCGGGATAATCCTTTACTAGAAAACAGGGTGAAAAAAAGGTTAAGGGTCCAACACAAGGAAAAGGATGGGCCTTTGAAAAGAACTCAAATTCCCATCCTTGTAACAGGAGGGAAAGACAGAAGATAAATTCAGGTGCAAGTGAGGAGGCTGGTCAGTTAGCTTACTTGATTAGAGCGTGGTGTTGGTAATATCGAGATCAAGGGTTCATATCCCTATACCGGCCAGCTGCCAAAAAAGAGATAAAATAAAAAAATAGACATGGGTTCTATAACAGCTATACCATACGAGAGCTAAAATAAATAAAGTTAATTATATAAGAAAAATTCAGATGCAAGTGGTTTGTGTATGGATGGGAGGATAAGGTAGTCCCTACCTGACCACATCAATTTTCTTAATAAAATATGAGAAGAGGTCTTCAGCTGAAAGGGAGCAGGAAGAGGGTATTAGAGGTTGGAGTGAAGAGAAGGTCAGAGGTATCTTATAAGAGTGAGAAGGTGAGCCGTAGAAAAATTGAGATTTTGCCAGTAGTAGTGAGTGCCCATTTATGATTTGGTCATGAATTTACAGTGAGTCCAGACAGCACAGTGGTATGATTTTCTCAAGTAACCTTCAGTCAAGAGGATGCAGAAGAGGATAGTTGGGCTTAACTAAGAATGAATATCACACAAGGAGGGTCAAGTGAGAGTGTTTACAAAGAAGTGATTGTAATGATACACCATGGAATCTTTGGGAGGTGTTGACCCAAAAGAAACTGAGGCCAAACATATAAAGCATAGGATTTATTGAGCCAATATGATGATTGCAACTGGGAAATGCATAGGTCAGGTCACCCTGAGAAATGTGCTCCAAAGGAGTCCAACAGAGCCTAGCATTTTATAATCACAAGAAGGGGGATCAAAGGAGAGAGAGCAGAGCACCACCTAATTTCTTCATCAGGTTTTCTATTGATTGTACATGACAAATAGATTTGGGATTGTTACTAGGTTACATCCTACATGCAGGGATCTAGGTAAGGGTTACAAGAAGCGTTCTAGTTTATTTTATNGTTACATCCTACATGCAGGGATCTAGGTAAGGGTTACAAGAAGCGTTCTAGTTTATTTTATGGCTTTCTGATGCTATTCTGACTGCTTATAAGTGAAAATGGTCTTATGATAATGTTTTCCAGGACAGGTGGACATGACCACTGACTTAGATCTCCAAAGCACTATAATTTAGTTGAGTGTCAGAGCAGATATATATATTTGTTATCAGAGGCAAGGAGGAAAGGTTAATAGGAAGGTGGTAGGTAGATAGTGACATAGATCGTCCATTCAACCATAGCCAGATAAAAAGTGCTGGGGACAATGGATTGGAAATCTCTCTGTAAACTAAGAATTGGTATAATAGGGGTGAGTTAGAAGGATAGAGGTAATAGGTGGTGCATGGAATGGTGTAAATGGAATTTCCGAGATAAGACCATTGAAAAGGGTAGTTAAATTTGCTGGAGGAAAAGATCTGTTTTTGTGTGAAAAGGTCAGATTATCCTGACTCCAAAACCTATGCTAGGCGGGGAGATACCAGTTCTTTCTCCTCAGGCAGTGAATAGTATCCTCTCCTCTGGGCTCCATTACCACTTTATGCATGCCTCCATTTCAGCACACAGGCATAGGAAAGAAATACAAAATCTAGCCTAGTTCAGACCTATTGAATCAGAATCTATGGTACAGCAGGATACCAAGGTGATTTGTATGACCCTTAGTCTCAGAAGCACTGTTTTGAGAACACTGGTTCTCAATCATGTCTATGTATTAGAATCATCTAAGGAGCTGTTAAAAATCATGAAGCCCAGACTGTACTCCAGAATTAATTATGTCAGAATTTCCAGGTATGGGACCCAAGCATCAGCATCTTTTAAACCTCCCCCATTTGATTCTAATGTGCAACACTATAATTTAGTTGAGTGTCAGAGCAGATATATATATTTGTTATCAGAGGCAAGGAGGAAAGGTTAATAGGAAGGTGGTAGGTAGATATTGACATAGATCGTCCATTCAACCATAGACAGATAAAAAGTGCTGGGGACAATGGATTGGAAATCTCTCTGTAAACTAAGAATTGGTATAATAGGGGTGAGTTAGAAGGATAGAGGTAATAGGTGGTGCATGGAATGGTGTAAATGGAATTTCCGAGATAAGACCATTGAAAAGGGTAGTTAAATTTGCTGGAGGAAAAGATCTGTTTTTGTGTGAAAAGGTCAGATTATCCTGACTCCAAAACCTATGCTAGGCGGGGAGATACCAGTTCTTTCTCCTCAGGCAGTGAATAGTATCCTCTCCTCTGGGCTCCATTACCACTTTATGCATGCCTCCATTTCAGCACACAGGCATAGGAAAGAAATACAAAATCTAGCCTAGTTCAGACCTATTGAATCAGAATCTATGGTACAGCAGGATACCAAGGTGATTTGTATGACCCTTAGTCTCAGAAGCACTGTTTTGAGAACACTGGTTCTCAATCATGTCTATGTATTAGAATCATCTAAGGAGCTGTTAAAAATCATGAAGCCCAGACTGTACTCCAGAATTAATTATGTCAGAATTTCCAGGTATGGGACCCAAGCATCAGCATCTTTTAAACCTCCCCCATTTGATTCTAATGTGCAATCAAGTGTGAGAAACACTTATTTAGAAATTGGTCACATAAGGCCGCCCCGTGGCTCACTCGGTAGAGTGTGGTGCTGATAACACTAAGGCCACGGGTTCGGATCCTGTATAGGGATGGCCAGTTTGCTCACTGGCTGAGCATGGTGCTGACAACACCAAGCCAAGGGTTGAGATCCCCTTACCGGTCATCTTTAAAAAAAAAAGAAATTGGTCACATTAATCTATAAAGCCTGTTATTATAATATTTGCCAAATTCATTTTCCCCATGTAATCATATAACTACTTGTATAGTCTTTAACTTCTCCTTTGTATCTTTTATATTAAGTGCAAGGTAACTACTTATCTTGTATCTCAAATTGTTTATAAGCTTTATGCTAGCTGTTACTCAGTATCTGGGCAAGTTACTCAATATCTCTGACATTCAGTCTCTATTTCAAAAATGTAAAATGGACAAAATACTTGGTTTTGCTATAGGGATTAAATTAGATAAAGTGACATAAGACATGTAAAGTGCTTGGTCTACTAGGCTTGGACATGTTAGCTCATTTGACTTAATTTATAGTACGTACTTTCTCTTTTCTCTAAGATCCTATCCCTAATACATAGCACATTGCTGTCCACATAGTAGGGACTTAATAAATGGCCATGGAATTAATGAACAATGAGAACTTAGGTTTTAAATAGTTGGTTGTACTTATGTCTCCAGTAAGCAGATTGGAGGTAGATTGATTGTTGAATTAATGATTGTTATTTAGGGATGTTGATAACTACATTCACGAAGTTTTCCTTTGGGTCAGGCCAGTGCCTTCACCATTTTTCTTTCACAGCATGTTCATTCTCCATCCATGTCTCCGTGTTTGTTTCTCATTTTATCTTTTGTTTCTATCTCTGCATCCTCCAAATTCAGATGAGTTAATTCCTTACATATCCCAGTCCAAGATCTGTCCCTTCCTTAACTCATGGTTAACTCCTTATAGACTGACTACAAGTAATTTTATCACGTGCTTTTTGTTTTTTAATTAACTGTACTGAACAATTTAGTTCCTTATTAAGCATACTGGCACATTCTCTGAACTACACCACTCTTCTAAGCATTTCACATTTCAAGTAGACTGTAATCTTGTGGAGAAGGACCATGTCTCTTATTCTTAATAGCACTTAGTTTGGTGCTAGCCCCAAAATAGGTGTTCTGTTAATGCTTGGCAAATTTTTGTACTCAGAAACATGCACTGAGTTTTTGATTCTATCTAGTTGAATTCGGTTTTTGAAGAAGGAGAGTTTGTTTATCCAATAGTTGTTTTCACTTTCCTCCAATTCCAAAGGAGATTACCAAGAAGGGGAAACAGAGAGCTGGGGAATTAGACCTAAAAGAGACAGAAGCAGGAACTAGTTGAATCAGGAATCTGATGGTAGTCTGATTTCAAATAAATGAGAAAGCTTTCCAGTGTTTTCAGGCAATTTATATCAGGGCAGGGCTTTATTTGATCCTTTTGTGGTTCCAAACTATGTCAGAGCAAAGACAATATGTAAAATAACAGTTTTGAATTCTACATCATCAAAGGTAAGAGATAGGGGATGGGAAGGAGAAAGAGTAAGAAAAAGAAGAGAAAAGTGGAAGAAGAAAAGAGAATGAACAAGTGAAAAGACAACTGTGCTGCTTTAATCTTAGATTATTATAGATGTTATGTAGGGAAGGGGGAAAGGAGACAGGGAGGGGGATGGGGTCCTTCAAATAGGAATGAGGACAGAGATCAGTAGGTCCTGTCCATTGGACAGGAAGGTGAAAGACTTAAGTGGAGAATGACTGGGAAGTGTTTATGGGAAGACTGGCTCCCAGACCTAGTAAAATGCCCATTCCTGTTAGCCCAGGAGCATGGACCAGGTTGGCTGGACAATGGGCACCTCATCAGTAACAAGTGGCCTCCCTGGTGCTTTGGTGCTGCAGAAGACACCCCCCTGGACCTTTGCATGATTCTAGAAAAGGTTGAAGAGGATGCGGAGAATGCATTTCCTATCATCTGAGTAGGACTGTGGCTCAGAGGTAAATTAAATTTGATTCTGATAAATAAAGAAAGGTGTTATTTATTTGAACAGCTGAGTTGGAAATTAAACTGCCTGGCAAATCTGCACAGCAGTAGATGAGTGGGGACATTCAATTCTAGTCTTTATGTGCCAAAGCCTGTGCATTTTCCACTGAAGGAAGGAGTTAGAGAAATGATTAGCTGTTCTCTACCTGGACAATTAGCTATTCTACTACCTAGTAGAGAATAGCTAACATACAGCGTGAAGTTTGTGTATATTATCCAGTTGTTTTAAAAATCCCTTTCCTTGTCCTGAAGCAGTTCTCAGCAGAAATCTTCTGACACACCACACTCTCAAAACCTTTTACTCCTGATTGCTAAATAAAGCAGAAATTTTCATTTGATAAAAATTAATTTAGGGCTCTCCTCCAAGATGTCTAAGAGTGAATTCTACAGCGCCACAGTCACACAGTCCAGGTAAAGGAATAAACTTTATTGAGAAGAGCTATTAACTAAGGATTAGCAAGAGAAGCCATAGTGTTGCCAGTAAGATTGTGGGTCTGTGCTACAGCAAAGGGATCCTGCCCTATTGTTCTTCTTTCTTACAGGGCACATATGAGAATAATCTTATTAGTGAAGTTCAAACTACCTGGGCAACAGGTAGTCTGTGTTTAGATGCCAAGTGATTATAAGAGGTGTCTGGGAAAACAGGATGCCCAGCAAACAGAGAACTTGGGACCTGTGGAGATTTGAATTGGGTGCAGAAATGGGGCATTCCTGACCAGTTGTATAGTCAACTCAGAGTAAGTTCCCAGCACAACTTTCCAATACTTCTGCTCATCTTTCTCTGCATGGAGACACCTAATAAAAGATTTTTTTTTTTTAAAAAGGAAATATTACAAAAAGTCTCATTCCTCTCACTCCTCTTTTACCCCCATTATTAAGAGGAAATAAATAACTGAGGAACTCTCTTAGGAACTCTTCAGAGATAGGTAACTATATTAGTCCTCTTGTGTTGCTTATAACAAAATACACGGAATGGGGTGATTTATAAGAAATGAAATTTATTTCTTACAGTTTCTGAGGCTGGGAATCCAAAGTCCATCTGGTGGTGGTGAGAGTGACCCAGGCGTCTCACATTGAAAAATTGTGGAAGCAGAGAAAGCAGAGAGAGAGAAAGACAGACTCTCCTCTTTTAAGGCCTTTAGAACCACACCCCTGACCACCATTTTTAATCCACTCACTTCTGCATGGTCCTACAATCCAATCACCTCTTCAAGGCTCCACCTTTCAAGTACCATAATAGGATTTCCCACCCTCCTAACAGTCACAGTGGGGGCCAAGTTTCTAATACATAAAACTTGGGGGACACAATTCAAGCTTCTGTAAGTTTTGGGGAGACATTATTCAATCCACTACAGTAACCTAAGATAAGAGTAAAGCAAATACATAGTTTTTGCATATAAGCAGAAATGTTCTCTTAGGACAATAGTCAGATAACGAAAAAAATCCCAAGTTATAAAATAAAACTCTAGCCATTTATTGCAATATATACATAGGAAACAACACTTAAAATTTCATGGGGAAAATTTTTTACTTCAAAAATAAAATTACAAATTATTTAAAGATCAAAGAAGTATGAGTCAATTCTGAAACTACTGTCAATTAATTCTGAAACTAGTAGCAAGGAATTTTGAAACACGCAAAGGTCTATGGATATGAATCAAAGTTCAATTTCTCAATTCGTAATGTAGGAAGGGAAAATAACTGCCTTGTGGGATTGTTATACAGACCAACTAATATAAAAAGTTTCTGTTAGGGCTCATAGAAGACACCTAACAATTTGATTGATTTATTCATTCAATAAATGCCTTCTCACAAGAGCTGTACCAAGCAATACAGTAGGTACCTGTAATATGGAGATATCTAAGAAAAGGACTCCACCTTCAAGTAGTGTGAAGTCTATCTAGGGGTTGAAGCAGACAATTTTCATACTCATCCTCCATGACCCAGCACCGAATATCTCTTTCTCAAGGAAGCCTCACCAACTGAGTAGGTTGAGTCCCTCGGTGCATGCTTCCATAGCACCCTGCACTCCTGCTTTTAACCCATTTTAAAATAATTGTTAATGTCAATCTTTCTCATTACACTTGTTATTTCTATCAGAGTAGGGACAAAACCTGTCTTGTGCTTGTACACTGAAGCTGGACTGCATGGGTGACTATGGGCAAGTTACTTAACTTCTTTGTGATTCAGTTACCTCACTCTGTTAGGCATTCTAGGAGGACTGAAAAGACAAATGAGCTCAGGGAACTATAAGTTGTTCTGTATTATTACTTCAGCACAAATAGTGAAAGAATTAGTAGGAGTCGAGCTGGAGAGTAAACAGGCACCACATCATGAAGATTCTTGTGTGCTGTTCTCAAAATTAGGGCTATAAAGAGCTAATAAAGGGTATTAAATGGGGGAAGAGATAGAAACAGAGTTGAGTTTAAGAACACTTTAGGAAGAGTGTAGGAAATAAACTGTAGGAGGAAGAAGCTATGAGCTGGGTGAGAGTTTCAATAAATGTTTAGAGAGAGAGCGAGAGTGAGAGAGAACTTAAAATAGATGACCTGAATGGTCTCTTTTTGGAAAAGCTTTCCTTTTTTAGTCTACTCCTATATGAGTCCTCATGCTGAATACAGGGTGTTTCTATTCTGTGTTTATTTCTTCTTGAGAAATGATGAAGGGAGAGCGAGTATCTAGTTTGTTTATGAACTACAAGGCTTACGAGAAAGGAAAAGTAGCAACCCTGTTCTCATCATTGCTGACTTGACCACAGAAGGTTGTCCTAGTGTTACCAAATGTGGTCTCCTTTACAAGAGAAAGCAGTTGAAGTAATAATAATCAGGTAAATGATTCTAAAGAATGGATCACAAGAACAAATTAGCCAACAAAAAATACCTCCCTTCTACTAATAATGTAGCCTTTTTTGGAGGAGGTGGATTAGTGAGCAGTGGGTTGGTGTTGGATGAGGAGTTGGGGAAGGGATGACCTGAGCTCTGAACAAAGGAGGGGCTTCCATGTGTTTCCTGCTTGTCTAGGTGATGGATTGAGACTCGGATTTCTCCTGAAGATGAGACTCAATAGCAGTGAAAGTCATGGTCCGAGATGTGTCACTAACATGGGACTTGCCTCCAGACACATCTCTCCTGTTGGAAAACACCCAAGACAGTATGCTGCTCTGGGGTTAACAGTGGGAGAGTATGAAGAAATACTCTATGTATACAAAGTATGGGCTCACAGCAAGAGCTAGACAGCTGTGACACCACTTTCTTTGTGGCCTACTGCTCCTCTTATAGGCCTGTTTGTTATTAAGAACCTGGTGGATAGTTGAGAGGCAATTGGGATTAGTGGTTCTGCCCCTCACCACCTTCCTCAGGGTCCAGCTGGAGTTGAGATAGGTAGATAATATCTAAGTTTAGTTCTACATTAGGATGGTGACGGAAATGGACATTTGTAGATAAAAGAACACAGTACTGTCATTGAGGAACATAAATTCTAGAGACCAAACTCGGGGACTTTCTTCCCATCCAAACATCTTGAACAAAACTTAGGATAGTTCAATGGCAATGCTATAAGGGCAAACCTCCACAATTCCCTCTCAATCCCACTTGATGTATATTTGAATTGTTGGTATAATGAGAGGAAGAGAAGGGGATGCATTTAATGGGCACTGTTATAGGCACTGAGTCAGGCACTATTGTAAGAACTTCCTATATGTTATCTCATCAATTCTTTAATTATTTGACCTATTTTATAGATAAGGAATATTAACTTTAGAAAGGACCAAATAGAGAGCACACCTGGGGTCCTAAGAAGAGAGTCCTGTGCCGGCCCCCTCCTCCCAGATACAGCCAAGAAACAGAATGCCTGGGTTCTAGGCAGGAGCCGAGGGCAGCATTCCCC
>NW_007733883.1:58712-67745 GCF_000696425.1 Galeopterus variegatus
GAAAGAAGATACAAAGTTTTGTTCTGTCATTCTGGAGCATAGTTTAAAGAGATACAAATCTCTCAGGATTAGGTGAAAAACAATTTTTTAAAAAGAAAGCCAAACTGTTTAGTATAATAATTATCTGTCTTGCTGTTTTGTCTATCTTTGTTGTTGTACCTGTGCATATTTGTAAACCTTTTTCAAAAAATTAAAAAAAAAAAAAAAGCTTTTTTCAACAAAAACTTTTATCTAGCAGATAAGTTGCTCAGGCAAAGTTCCATTTGAAATTCAGTTTGAGAGTACGAGTAACTTCATGCTCTATTATTGGAAAGAAGATACAAAGTTTTGTTCTGTCATTCTGGAGCATAGTTTAAAGAGATACAAATCTCTCAGGATTAGGTGAAAAACAATTTTTTAAAAAGGAAGCCAAACTGTTTAGTATAATAATTATCTGTCTTGCTGTTTTGTCTATCTTTGTTGTTGTACCTGTGCATATTTGTAAACCTGTTTCAAAAATTAAAAAAAAAAAAAAAGGAAGCTCTGTAAGAAATATCTGGAAATCTACCAAGAGAAAAAAAAAATTTATAGGATGAAATAAATGTGCTGTACTTGAAGGTGATTGCAGCATACAATGAAAACAAATAACATATTTTCCCCTAAAACAAACAGATTTCAAACACTCTGGAAAATTTCTGTTATCATTACTTAGGAAAGATTCCTAAGACCAAATTCATATTTTTAAAGTTTAAATGCAAAATTATTAAAGCTGAGATTTCTATATACTCATGGAGCTCTGATATGTAATAAAATACTACTAGGACTGGAAGGTCAAGGAACAAGTACTGTAAGATGTCAAGTTTCATCTCCAGGGACTGAAACTTGCTAGCATCTGGTACCATTCAAAAACAGGATGACAATTCCCGTTCAACCATTAATGGGAAAATTACCCACTGCAATGAAGTGATAATGGTTTGACTTCCAATTTTTTGTTATCTTTAAAGAAAATGTTTTAAGGTTTTGAAAAATCCCTAGTAATTCCAAGTTCAGGGCCTTTGTGTTGGTACTCTTTTTCTGGAAAAGAAGTATGCTTGAAAGCACATTTAAAAAATGATGTATCGATATTGTATAAACCTTTTCATATTCTCATGTGTTTTTAAATTTCAGAATAAGATTGTAATTAGTCAACTTTTATTTTTAAAAACCTAAAGATGGAAATGTCTGTTATTTAAGAGAATTTATTAGGATAGAGTTTAATGATTTTAGTGCTAGTAAGTTTGATGTTGGAACATCACAGGCGTCTGAGAACTACAGACCCAGTCCCCCATGAGCCAAACCCAGCTTGCCACCTGTTTTTGTACACACTGCAAGCTAAGATGGGTTTTACATTTTTAAATTATTTTTTAAAATTTCGAAAAGAATATTTTCTGACACATGAAGATTATATGAAAATTAAATTTCAGTGTCTATAAATAATGTTTTATTGGAACACAGCCATGCTCATTTGTTTATGTATTGTCTATAGTAGCCTTACTCTACAATGGCAGAGTTCAGTAGTTGCCACAGAGATGTGTGGCCTGCAAAACCTAAAATATTACTACTGGAGCATTAAGAAAAAAGTTTGCCAACTCCTGGAGCATCACAATTATAGCTTGCACTGTGGCATGGACATACAAATTAAACAAATGCCACTTAGGAGTGCAAAAAAAAAATTACCATACAATAAATCAGTTATTAAATATGAAGAAAGAAAGGACACAAATATTTACTTTAGTATTTGTTAATTACAACAGTTAAGAATTTTGCCTAGAGTTTTCTAATGGTAGTTTCTTTTTGTTAACATGAAAGCCCCAATTTACCCTTTCCATGTGAAAAAACTACACTTATCCCATGACCCTCCACAAGGCAGAGGTGGGAGAAATATTGCATGAATACATATGCTGACATGACTATGGATGGACAGTGACTTTGGTGTTTAATTTTGTTGTGAGGAGAGAGGAGAAACCAGCAAATATTCAGTGCCTTTACTTGAAGTGAAGGCAAACATACTCTGAGTCCTTCCTTGCTGGTGCTTGTGTAGCTGGGAATGGGTTGTGGCAAAGCCAATAAAATTACTTCACCATCCTTCGACAGCAATGATTCTAACCTTCTTAACAGTTCCAGTTCTGCGTTATTATTCATATATTCTAATACATTCTTCTCTCCCTAGCCACATGAAAAGGACAGAGTACCACAAGTGTCTGAAAATAGAGCTTCAAATTATAACACCTCTTTAAAATGCTGGAAGCTCCGTTGAGTGTTATAAAACTAGGATCATATCCTCACTACCTAGAAATACCCCCCCCCCACACACACCTTGTGGTAATTCTTAAAGGATAACAGTGATCTCAGAGAATATGTTATAGGGAGCTAAAGAGGATCCCTTGCCTACTAGTCATCCCTGAGGATGGTGAACTATATGTTTTAAGAATGTATAGCCACCATCTCTTCCAGCCATACCACAGCTAAGCAAGTGGCTGAGTTTGGTGACCAAAAAATAAAAAAGAAGGGAAAACAGAGTCCCGGAAATGAGAATGATTGGTGCCTTCTAACAAGTGATGTGTAAAGCATAACATCCCAAATATACAGCACTCTTACCAAAAAAATAAAAATAAAAATAAAGAACCAAAATATATTCTATTTTTAGATCCTATAAACAAACAACAATTGATTATCTAAACACTTATCTTCTATACAGCAAGAAATCATATCTTTGTGACCTGTGCCAAGCTCCACTATCTCAATATTTCTAGTCATTGGAAGCACATCTGGAACTTGTCAAAGCAAGTTAACTTTACAAGATAGTTCCTCGTAGCAAGACCCCTGGCCATCACATTTCCATTGTAGTTTACTCATGAATAATCACCATGAATATTAAAAATGAAGGGTAAGTTTTCTTAAACTTCACATTTTGCTTGAACAAAGTGAACATTTTATCATAAAATTGGTCTAACAATCAGCATTACAAAATTTCCTGTCTTTTTTCTTTTTTAGTAAACCATGAGTAGGCAGTTACAGAAACAAATGTGTTCCAGGAATCTGCCTGCTTTCCTCTTTCATGACATTTTGTGGTTATTTTACCTTTGCTCTTTCTCAACAGGAGGTTTGGAAATCTTATGAAAGAAATTAATAGAGGGCCTAGACAATCTTCTTTAGGCACCTGCAAAGCTTTGGCACTCTGTTAGAACCCAGCATGCTAGACTCTTCGCACTAAACAGCTCAGTCCGAGCATTGATGCTGTAATAACTCTTCAAACATTCAGGACGTTAACTTATGGGAAAATAACAATTGCTGAAGCTAAGGCATTATTATAAGATGGTATTTTTGTCTGGGTTCCCCTTAAGGCCTGTAGCATTTATTAAACCATGTGATTCCAGGGAGCAGGAATACATGGCAGGAAGGAGGAGAGGTCAAGATAAAGATGTGCTAAGGGATTGGCCATCCCTATGAATGACTGGCAGATGATCACACAGAATCTTGAGGAGGCTTTTGAAGTGTGTTGTAGAAATTTCCACCTAGGTTTAAAAGAGGAAGTAAGTATTTTTCCACTGGTTTCTGTCCCCCATTGGTCAACTCCCTCCCGCTTTCCAGGTTGCACATGCCAGAGTGCTGAGTGGGTTCCTATGGGTGTTTCTCACAGGGGTGCCAGAGGTTCCCGAGGGGACAGCTAGAGGGACAGATACATCACAAGTTGAAGCAAAGAAAACTATCAAATTGCTTCCAAACAGAGTGTTCATGCCACATGGCTCTGGCTAATGAAATGCAATTGCTGGTGGCTGGAGCTCTGTGGTCTTCTTTTCCCTGACACCAGCCCACTCCCTCCTACCCAGACCATGGTAAGATGGCTGGGGATGCCATCAACTAGTGGTCCCAAGAAGGGTCAGAATGATGCCAGAAACCTTGGCCCTGGCATCTGTGAGTCATGCAGCCATCATCTACCCCTGGACTTCTTGAACCCCTCCTCACTGATACATTAACAACTGAGATGACCCATCTCCACAGCTGAGGTTAAATAAAACACATCACCAAGCACGTCTGTAAGTCATGTGATCTGACGGCTGCTACAGTGGAAAGGCCACAAGTGCACTTCAGATTCTAAACTGTTTGCTTTATCTCAAGTCAACTTATCTCCAGATAATGAACTGCTTCACCTGTCAGATGAAGGGGCTGGATGGGATGATGTATAAAGTTGCTTCAGTTTTTAAATTAAATGAATTGATGAAGCTGGGAAAAAAAAATTTCTTCTGCACAAAGTCAGTGGAGATCTACAGGAAACAAGTTGCAGCAGCAGTGACTGGAGTGAAAGGTATGGCTGACAGGATTTGAAGTGGTGCACTGCCAAGAACCGTGAAGAGTTTAAATTTTACCCTAGCAGCAAGCTAACAAAAGCCTGTTAGTTTCGTGAATGCTGGCAGAAGACATGAGACGGCTTAGTCAGAGACAAGGACTTTATTACTTAAAGTGCGGCAAGCAGCATGAATTTCATGTTCATGTTAGTTCCTTTTCCCTCAGGTTTCACTAGGACAACACAGAAGTGGGTCCACGTGAATGTGGCACACAGTGTGAGGAACGGCTGAGGAATTCCAAGATTAACAATCCTCATTCTTTCGTATGAAGGCTACAAGCAAACCTGCCCAACCATTTCCCTGGCAGAAACATGACCTTTATTTTACTGGTGTTATGGTTTGAACGTGTCCCTGCCAAAATTCAGGTGCTGCCAAAGTGATGGTATTAGGAAGTGGGGCCATTAAAAGGTAATTATGTCATGAGGGCTTCTTCCTTGTGAATGCAATTAGGTGCCCTTATAAGGGCTTGAAGGAGAAAGTCTGTCCCTTTTGCCCTTCAGCCCTCTGTCATGAGAGGACACAGTGTCCCTCCTTTCTGGAAGATGTACTCCTCATCAGATGTCTAATGCCAGTGCTTTGATCTTGGACTTCCAGCCTCCAGAACTGTGAGAAATAAATTTCCGTTCTTTACTAATTACCTGGTCTGTGGTATTCTGTTATAGCAGCACACACAGTCTAAGACAAGTGGTCAGCAAACAAATCTGTCCTCTGCTCCAGAAAGAGATACTATCTCATCTTTCCAAAGCTGTTTGCTATACAGACATCTTTGAAAAGATGGTCTGGAACAAAAGCTATCAGTGACTGTACTCACAGACGTGCAGAACTGTGAGAGATCAGTAGAGAATCATCTCCCAAAATGCACAAGAAGTGTTCGATACAAAGGTGTTAAACACAGGTTTAAGTAATAGAAATGTTTAGTTTTTTGACATTGGTCACCCTGCTTAATGAGGTAACCTTCACAGAGCCTTTTGTTCCTGGGTCTGGAAAATTCACACAATTATCTGAGCTACCCTAAGCTATGAAAAATCTTAGAAATTCTATGGGTTTGTCTTGACTCTCACTCATTCCCCATATTCTCATGATTAATAAGTACACATACTTATGTTATATTGCCAATTTGCCCCATGCATGTTGTACAAAATTGAGCTTGTGGAAATGTATGTTTCACACGAAGGGGGAAATCTTTAGTGTTTGAGTAACAGTAAAGAGCAGAAGGTGTGTAAGTTTCAACAACATTGCCTTATTTATAGTTAAAACTGGCCAACCTATCCTATACAACTTATAGGCTGTAACTAATTTTTCTTTTGGAGTAACTTAAGGAATGATATCTTATTCATTTTTATATCACTGTTACCTAGCATAGTACCTGGCCTGTAATAGATACTCAAAAAGATATTTGTTGAATGAATTATTAAATGAATAAATGAAAGACTAAGGTCATCTGAAAGAAAAGGTAAAAGGCCAAAAAGAAACATAAATACCAATATTGAAGTATATCAAGAATACTTGACAGCGTATTGCTATTTTATTTCTACTTATACCTTCCTGTCCATTCAAGTATCAAGCAGACAGAAAATATTTATGAATCCTTATCTGGCAAGACTATTTTATGTTAAAGGTAAAAGAAGATCCCTCAATTTTTTTTTTCAGTGTCACATTCATTATAAAGAGCCACAATTTGGCAGGTAGCATGGTGCAATGGATAGGGTATGAGCTTTATGATGACACTGATTTAGGTTTAATCTCAGCTCTGCTACTCATTAGCTGAGTGACTGTGGGTAAGCTTCCCATGTAAAAATGGGCATCATAATACTGCCTTACCAGATTCTTTTGAGGGCTAAATGAGAACATGTCTGAAGTTCCTAGAAGAATGCCAGGATGCAATAAACGTTAGTTTCTGTATTAGTTTCCTGTGGCTGCCATAACAAAGTGCCACAAACTTGTTGGCTTACAACAAGAAAAAAGTATTTTCTCACAGTACTAGAGGCCAGAAGTTGGAAATCGAGGTGTCAGGAGAGCCGAGCTCCCTCTGAAGACTCTAGGGGGAATCCTCCCTTGCGTCTTCCAGCTTCTGGGTGCTCCAGGCATTCCTGGGCTTGTGGCAGCATAACTCTAATCTGTGCCTCCATTTTCACATGGCCTTCTCCTTTTCTTTCCCTGCTTCTCCTCTGAGTGTCTCTTATAAGGACACTTGTCATCGGGTATAGAACCCACCCAGATAATCTAGAGATCCTTAGCTTAGTTACATCAGCAAAGACCATTTTTTTTCCAAATAAGGTCACATTTATAGGTTTACATCTCCTTTTTGGGGCATCATTTGACTCACTATAGTTTCCTTCCCATTTCTCCCTCCCCCCTTAGATGTACACAGCACAAAAATCTAAGTATGTTGAACAGGATTTTAGCAAATTATACCTAATGAGTGTAAGCAGAAATGAAATCTCAATGAAAAGGAAAAAAAAAAAAGAAAAGACAAACAAAACAGCCAAGTGATTAAAAGCAACTTCTATGACTGATGAAAAGAGGTTTCATGTAGACAGAGGTATCAATCTGGGAAGCAGATAGTCTGAAAAAGAAGGAAGAAAACTAACTATGCTTATTTATGAACCTGGCACTGTGTCTTGGTTTTTTTCGCATACATTTTTTTTAGTGCAATATTCCAACAATCCTGTTAGGCAGGTATTAATGCAGATTGGGTTTTTTAAAAAAATAGATTTACAAAAATTCAGTTCAGAAACATTGTATACCTTGCTGGAAGTCATATAGCTATCAAGCACAGTGCTGAGATCAAAAAAAAAGAACGACCATAAAATAACAAAAAAACTATACCTCAGTTGCATAGAATTTAATTAATTAAAATCTTTGGTCTTGGACACAATAATCACTAGGCCATGCCTAATCTATTATTTATTTGTCTGTCTGTTTTTAATAGTATAATAACCATCCACAAACCTATCACCCAGCTAAGAACTAGAATCTTAACAATTTACATCTGCTTATGTGTTCCTCTCCTCTTCCATTCCCCCAAATTCCAGAGGTTTGCTCTTTTCATTATACCACAATGTCTGACATGCTGAAAGGAGTGGAAGAAGTGCTGGCTGGAAATTAGAAAACCCATGTTCACATGTCAAGTCATCCACACAGCAGGGGTGACTCGATGCTGGTGCTTATCTGTGTCTGCCCCTTTCAACCTGCTTCAAATGCTAGAGACAAACCATCTGCAGGCTCAGTCCACCCAGTCCACTGAGAGCCCAGCTTGGCAGCAATTAGGAATATCTCACCTGGTTCCAGATCATTCTAGGTGAACTGTTGTGATTTAAAATAAATTGCTTAAAATATTTCCCTAGTTTTATTTAAAAATTAGTAATTATATTACCTTAGTGGTAGAAAGAACAACATTCATACAGCATTCTTTCACAAAAACCTTTGACTACAAACACATTGGTGAGAGTATTATGCTGAGAAATGACCTTCTCATAGGAACAAAATAATTAATCATAAAGAGTGAAACAGTATAAAATGCCTCTATTATGCCCGTGGATCAATTTTCTAGAATTCATTTATGTAAATTAAGTTTATTGAATATAGTCTTGAAATGAAGAGTAAAAAAAATAAATTAAAATGTCCTTCATTTTTTTCTTTATGCTGAGTACAAGAGTTTATATAGGGAAACAACATAAGAGAGTTTCTTTGAGAAAGAATACTTAAATATAAGCTATACACATATTAGTAATTAAAGTTTAAACTTTGACCAATGTTAATATTTTCACATTATGTGCTATAGTGAGGATGACCATACGCTTTATCCAAAATTGTTCAAATAAGGATAATTTTGAGGTGAAAAGGGGAATCATTAATAGTTATGCTGGGACAACTGGCACTGTTCTGGAAAAACTGGAACATTCTAGTTATAGCATATTTAAACCACCACATCAATATTTTTCTCATATAAAGTAGGTAGATAATTTTAACATGCTTTGCTGGTTTCTAAAGTACGTTAAAATTACATAGTACTTTGTTTCAGCTTATTAAATTGCTGTGAATTGAATGTTCCCCCCAAACTTACTGAAGCTTAAATTATGTCCCCCAAAGTTCCAGGTACTGCAAAGTTGGCCCCCACCATGACAGTGTTGAGAGAATGAGAAATCGTATTGCACCGATTGAAAGGTGGGGCTTTGGGGAAGTGATTAGTTTGTAGGACCATGCAATAGTGAATGGATTAATAATGGTGCTCAATTGAGGTATCACCTTACCCCAGTTAGACTGGCTATAATCAAAAAGATGAAGAATAACAAATGCTGGTGAGGGTGTG
Source organism: Galeopterus variegatus (assembly GCF_000696425.1). Taxonomy (NCBI): domain Eukaryota; kingdom Metazoa; phylum Chordata; class Mammalia; order Dermoptera; family Cynocephalidae; genus Galeopterus; species Galeopterus variegatus. Next base: position 67,389 of record NW_007733883.1, read on the forward strand.
GAGAGAAGGGAACACTTCTACACTGTTGATGAGACTGTAAATTAGTACAACCACTATGGAAAACAATATAGAGGTTTCTCAAACAACTACAGATTGATCTTCCATATGATCCAGCAATCCCACTTCTGGGTATATACCAAAAAGAATGGAAATCATCATATTGAAGGGATACCTGCACTCTCACGTTCATTGCAGCTCTGTTTACAAGAGCCAAGATACGGAACCAACCTAAATGTCCATTGATAGATGAATGGATAAGGAAAATGTGGTATATGTACACCATGGAATACTCCTCCGACATAAAAAAGAATGAAATTCTCCCATTTGCAACAACATGGATGAGCTTGGAGAAACTTA
>NW_007733883.1:68231-69713 GCF_000696425.1 Galeopterus variegatus
CCACTTCTGGGTATATACCCAGAGGAATGGAAATCATCATATTGAAGGGATACCTGCACTCTCACGTTCATTGCAGCTCTGTTTACAATAGCCAAGATACGGAACCAACCTAAATGTCCATTGATAGATGAATGGATAAGGAAAATGTGGTATATGTACACCATGGAATACTACTCCGACATAAAAAAGAATGAAATTCTCCCATTTGCAACAACGTGGATGAGCTTGGAGAAACTTATGTCGAGTGAAATAAGCAAAGCACAGAGGGATAAATACCACATGTTCTCACTCATAAATGGGAGCTAAGAGAGAAAGAAAGGAAAGAAAGACTACAGTGGTGTGTTGGACTTGCAGAGGGAGAGAGCATATTTACGAATACAAAGTGTAGTGGGGGAAAGGGCGCTGGAGAGGGAGGTCAGGGATAATTCGCTGGGGGACACACAGTATAATCACAATTTGCAGTAATGGGCATGCTGCCAGTATGGATCTGGCCATCATGTCTTGGACACGAGTGGTGACAATCAGCCTTGTATCTTATGAATATTCATAACAATAAAAAATGTACTAAGAAAAAATAGATAAATAAATAAATAAATAAAAATGGTGGTTGGTTGGTCCAAGGCATGGTTCTGAGGGATTTAAAAGGAGAGCACGTGAGAGTCTCTCTCTCTCTGCTCTTCCATTTTCTGCCATGTGAGACCCCTGCATTGCTATAAAGCCACCACCCAAGGAGACTTTCATCAGATGTGTTCTCTGGGCTGTGGACTTCCTAGCCTCCTAAACTGTAAGCAATAAATTTCATTTTCTTACAAATTGCCCAGTTCCAAGTATTTTGTTATAAGCAACAGAAATGGGCTAATACAAAAATCTTCGATTAACTTCTAACAAACATACAGCAACAATATTTGAGACAAAATTCTGTTTGTTTCATTAAGTTCCATTAAATAAAGCTATTAACACTTAGTTTTATAGCTGGCCAAAATCAGACCATAATATTTCTTTTCTCCACTAAAGCATTTGAAGTGGAGGGAGTTGAGTAAATAAATGCATTATCTAGAATGCACTTTTATTAAAAATAGATTAATAATTATGTAAATTCTATTTAATGAATTTCAGAATAAAGTTGAGGATATAGTATATGATATTTAATGTTTTGTGGAAATAACTCCCATGCAATAAGAGTATTATGTGAAATGAGATTCTTAAGCTACCTGACAAGATGTACTATGGTTTCACCCTGTGCTATACAACGTAGTAGCCACTAGCCACGTATGGCTGTTGAGCATTGAAGATGTGCTGTGAGAATAAAGTACACACTGGAATTCAAAGACTTAGCACCAAAAAAGGATGGAAAAAAATCTCATTAATAAATTTTTATGTTGAATACATGTTGAAATAATGTTTTTGATATATCAGTTTAAAAAATATTATTAAAATGAATCTCACCTCTTTTTCTTTTTACTTTTAAAATGTGGCTACTAG
>NW_007733883.1:70752-72806 GCF_000696425.1 Galeopterus variegatus
GGCTTCTTTTACTCAGCATAATTATTTTGAAATTTATTCAGATTGTATCAAAAATTTGTCCTTTTTTATTGTTGCACAGTATTCCATTGTATGGATATACTTCAATTTGTTTATCCATTTACCTGTTGATGAACATTTGCATTGTTTCTAGTTTTTGGCTATTACAAATAAAACTGTTATGAACATTTGTGTACAAGTATAAACATACATTTCCTTTTCTCTTGAGTAAATATTTAGGAGTAGAATAGCTGGAAAACATGGTAGGTATCTGTTTAACTTTTTAAGACACTGCCAAACTTTTCCAAAGTAATCATACCATTTTAAATCCCACCAGCAATGTATGGAGAGTTCCAGTTCCTCCACAACTTCACCAACACTTGGTATGGTCAGTCTTTTCCATGTTACTCATTCTAATAGGTGCATAGTAGTATCTCATTGTATACATTTCCCTAATGACTAATGATGGTCATATTGTCATGTGTTTGTATGCCAACTGTATATCTTCTTTTGTGAAGCATCATTCAAATATTTTGTTCACTTTAAAAAATTGGGTTGTTTTGTTTTCTTATTGAGTTTTGAGAGTTCTTTATATATTTTGGACATACAAGGTCTTTATCAGCTATTTCATTTGTAAACATTTTTCTCACAGTTTTTGACTCATCTTTTTATTTTACTGACATATGAGTTACAAAAACTAGTAAATCTCCTTTCTTGTTTATGGCCGTTTAAGGCCTAGATTTACAGGTTTATTTGTAATAATGAAAAGCCAGATACAATCTATATGTTCGACAGAAGGGGAATAGTTAAATAAAGAAGAGGTCTGTCACAGGAGCAGAGTCACCACAGAGAACCTCCACTACAGCAATGCTGAGCAAAAATGTGGGGTTGGAACTGCAGCAAAGAAACCCCGCCAGGACATGCCTAATGAAGCCATGGGAGCGGGACCACCACAAGGACCCCTGAACTGTGCAGCTAACAGCGTGCAACACCAGCCTGGAAGAGCTAAAGCATGGCCTGAGACTAGAAAAGTCATAGGAGAAGGGCTGCCTGGGAACTTGGAGGCCCAACCCCTGCACTAGCTTGCAGAAACTCAGTAAGAACATGGGATCAAGGAAGATTATTCTCCAGCTTTGTGATATGATGCCTTTCCTGCTGGGTTTTGGACTTGTTCAAGACCTGTTAACCTTTCCTTTTGGCTTATTTCTCCATTTTGGAATGAGGATTTATGTCTTATGCTTTTCCCACCATTTCATCTTGGAAATAGATAACTTGTTTTAATTTCATAGATGGGAATTTGGACTTTTTAAATTTGGTACTGGAACAAGTTAAGACTTTGGGGCTATGGGGATGAAATGAATGTATTTGTATGTGAAAAAGTCATGAATTTTGTGGGGCCAAGGGTGGAATTCTGTAGCTGAATGTCCCCCCAAAACTCAATGAAGCTTGACCCCATTGTATATCAGTGTTAAGAGGACGAGAAATCAAATTATGGTATTTGAAAGGTGGGTCCTTTAAGAGGTGATTAGATTGTGAGGAATGTGCCCTCATGAATGGATTGATCCATCCATGGAATAATGAGTTATTATGAATGTGGCCTTTTGGCTTTATAAGGAGAGCAAGTGAGAAGTTGAACCCTCTCACTCTGGCCATTCTCTCGCCATGTGATACCCTGCATCACTGTAGAGTGTTTCCACCCAGAAGAAGGCCCTCACCAGATGTGACCCCTGGACTGTGGACTGCCCAGCCTCCCCAACTGTAAGAAATAAATTTTTTTTCTTTATAAATGACCCAGTTTCAGGTATTCTGTTACAAGCAACAGAAATGAACCAATTCATTCCTATCCTATAATTTAATAATTGTTTAGGGTCACAGTTTATTTTATTTTTATTTTATTTTTTTAAAAGATGACCAGTAAGGAGATCTTAACCCTTGACTTGGTGTTGTTAACAACGTGCTCACCCAGTGAGCTAACCGGTCATCCCTATATAGGGGTCCAAACCCATGGCCTTGGTGTAATCAGCACCACACTCTCCTGAGTGAGCCCCAGGCTGGCC
>NW_007733883.1:73620-75240 GCF_000696425.1 Galeopterus variegatus
AGCCCATCCACTTTTCTATAGTTGCAACTATTTTCTATAAAGTTGCATCTAAGTTCCAGGGGCCAAGATTTGCCCATTTGTCAAGATGTGCCTGTCTGTATGTAGATGCACACAAGGTAACATCTGTTTTTTGCTTATCATCTGTGCCTGCTGACATTCACTGAGAGGTCCAACCTCCCATCCCACCATTGGCCAGAAGCCCTGGCAAGATCTTATAAGTCATTCTTCATTTCCTTCCATATGCTTTTTTTCAGTCCAACAGCTCTTTGTTCCCACATTCATACCACTTCTGGGTATAAAGAAAATATCCAGCCTCTTCTGTCACCTTGGAGTGTGCAGGGAAACTCAGTAAGCCTGTCTCAGGGTCACTTGTCTAGACACTACACAGATGATTCTTCTGCCCCTACACCATGCCCCCAGAGTCTGGTCACCAACCTGCACTGTCCTTGAGAAAGGAGGCACATAAACACACTTGCTCCTAGATCCCTGAACTTATTTGTCTTGGGTTTCTCTTGTCCCCTCTCTTCCCTTCCTATTTCTTGACCTTGGAGGAGGGATTGCTTGGCTACCTTCTCAGGCTCCACTTGCATTTAGAATTGTTTTCACTTTTGACTTTCTTTTCGTCCTCCTAGTCCCAGGAGTAACCTTTCTCCTTATTCATCTCTCTAAATCTCTTGATTTATGCAACAGAGCAATATAGTGTCGTGGACAAGCACTATAAGCTCTGGAACCAGGCTTTCCCCACTTATATCCTGCCTCTTCTACTTACTAGCTTTGTGATCTTAGGAAAGTTACTTAATTTCCTGTGCCTCAGTCTTCTTTTACGTAAAATTGGGTTAACAATAGTACCAACCTGTATTAGTTTTCTATTGCTGCTATAACAAATTTTCCCAAACTTACTAGCTTAAAACAACACAAATGTATTATATTACAGTTCTGAGAGTCAGAAATCCTTCGTGTTGGCAGGGCTGTGTTCCTTCTGGAGGCTTGACATGAGAATCTATTTCTTGCCTTTTCAGCTTCTAAAGGCCGCCTGCATTCCTTGGATCGTGATGCCTTTCTCTACTTCCAAATCCAGGAGCACAGCATCTTCAAATCAAGCACTTGTGTGCTCTCTGTTTCTATTGTCAGTCATCACATCTCTTTCACTCACTCTGACTCTTCTGCCTTATAAGGACTCTTGCGATTACACTGGACCTAGCATGGATAATCCAGACTAATTTCTCCATATCAAGTTCCTTAACTCTATCAATCTGCAAAATTTCTTTTATTATGTAAGGTAACATAATCTCAGGTTTTGGGTATTAGGGCAAGGACATCTTTGGTGGGCTATTATTCTGTCTATAATACCATCTAATTGGATAACAGTGAGGATTAAATAAGAGAATACATCTAAAATACTTAGCGTGATACAACATTATTATTAACCCTAGGCCTGGGCTTTTGAAATTCGTAAGCCAAAGATTATTATCTGTAGCTCTTTGTGTTATTTCAGTGAGGAATGCATGCTTCATGTTGCCTGCCACCTGAATAAAGAGAAGGGTTGTGGAGTATGATGGAGTAAAAACAGTTCATTAAATTGCAAGGATCTATTCCTGCCACATCTATAAGCATTTTCAC
>NW_007733883.1:76431-77672 GCF_000696425.1 Galeopterus variegatus
ATCCCTATATAGGGATCTGAACCCTTGGCCTTGGTGTTATCAGCACCACACTCTCCCAGGCTGGCCCTGAAAGAATGACTGATTTGTAATTAAAGTTGCTGATGTAATCCAAAAACATAAAATTCCATATTTTTCCTGGTGAGTAGATAAAGAAGGCAGCATCAAAAAATTAAAAATAAATAAATAAAATAAAACAAACCATAGCAGCTACATGTGAAGACGTTTACTCACCAGTGAACTAGATGGCCTCCAAAGTCCATTCCTATACTAATATATTTCTCCAATGCTAGGATCTTAAATTTTAGGTCTTTTCTGAGTGAGTATGAGCCCATCTGGGACCCCGTCTTGGCTTTTCTCTCTACTCTGCTTCCCTCTCTTCCTTTTCCTTCTCACCAAAATCCCCAGGAGTCATGAAAGTGCCAGGAGGAGGACCAACAGGGGGTGGGGCACAGTTGGGACTGGCACCCTAGAAAGGACTGCTTATTTGTGTTGGGCAGGGGGGCCCCACCACACAGAGAGAAACAAATATTTTATGGTACTGCATTAGCATTATAGAGTATGAGCATTGCCAGGTGACAGTTGAGAAAGGCTGGAACATGAAATTGAGTTTGAGGGAGTCTTTCTTAGTTCATCTGAGTAGAACCATCTGTCTTTCACAGTCCTCAAAGCTGTGCTAGCCTGACTGTGCTTAGGCAAGGCTGCAACCCATCAACTCTAAAAATGACAAGAAGCGGACAGCATTCAGTTCCTTAAGGCCAGAGAGGAAATTCTTTCAAAATGCTGGGAAAAATGTAAGAATGTATTCCCCAAAGTGGGGTCAGAAAGTCCCCAGAGGGAGCTGTGTCTCATTTTGTGAAATAATCTCTAGAAATTAGAAGTGGGGACCTTGTGGGAACCAAAGGAGTGCACCAAGAATTAAAATAAACACTAAAGAGAGGAAGAAACAGTCTTAAGAAAAGAAGATGAGCCATTAATTTAAAATTATGAGCAGCTGTGGTGTATCTGGACCAGCACTGACATATAGTAAAGAGACAATAATAAGCTTTGGCGCTTATCACTGACCAGTAATTGTGAGGATCACCAGTTATTGATGCTGCTATGTTCAGGATTTGGTAGTTGATACTTACTTATGTTATCTTTAATTCTTAAAAAATCCTGCAAGATAATGTATTATGTTGTTTTATTCTACACGTACCCTCTCAGCTTTACTTTCATCTTTAAAACTAGAAGGACAATGTCTG
>NW_007733883.1:79230-80174 GCF_000696425.1 Galeopterus variegatus
ACAACACCAAGCCAAGGGTTGAGATCCCCTCACCGGTCATCTTTAAAAAAAAAAAAAATTAGGATGCCCATTAAGAGGATTCTTAAAAGGCGTGAGTGGTTGAGGTGAATGAGTATATGAGCGGGTGTGTGTGGTGTCCTGTCCATTCACCTACTCATCTGGGTCACGGAAGAACTGCCACTAGTCTTACACTGCCAGAGAAGCATGCCTGTGGGATGGAACTGGACACAGTAGTAGTAGTAGGCAGGAGCTGGATCATATCAGCTCTTGTACGCCTTTCTAAGGAGTTTACATTTTATGCTAAAAGTGATGGGGAGCCATTGAAAGATTTTATGAAAGGTGAACTTTGTTCAGATTCACGGTTTAGAAGGACTACTTAGGCAATAGTGTGGAGGGGAGGGACAAGTACTTGATGCAGAGAGAGTTAGAAAACTAAAATGAGGCAGTATGGTGTAGTGGTTTAAAATATGAACTCTGGAGATGGACAGCCAGGTTCAGACTTTCTGGCTTCACCATTTTCTGGCAGTATGGTTGTGGATGACCTGCTTCACCTCTTTACGCCTCAATTTTCTCATCGGTGAAATGAGGATAAAAATAGTACCTCCCTCATAGGACTGATGTGGCGATTTAAAGAGTTAATAGAAAACAGCAAACAGTACAATGCCTGTCACATAATGAGGGTCAAATAAATGCTATCTTGTTATTGTTGTTAATATATTAGTTATTAATATATTAGGGTGTCTGTGGGGATGGAAGGAAGGGGAGGGTGTCAAGGAAGTGAAATAGAAAGGACTTGGTGACAGATTATACGAGTATTAAGGTGGCTTTAAAAGGAGTGGAGGTGCAGGGGAGCTATTCGAATTCACTGTGTGAGTGGAGGAGCCTGGATTCAAAGCTGTTCTGGTTTATGTTCTTCCTCCATTGTTCTTTCTGAGCAGGTTGCA
>NW_007733883.1:81582-89315 GCF_000696425.1 Galeopterus variegatus
TTTAAAAAAAAAAAAAAAAAAAAAAAAAAGATTGGAACTAAGTTTTCTTGCTTTTCTTACCTCCCTAATCACCTGCAAACAGGAATACAAGAGAAAGGCAAAGCATCCTAGCTGGTTATTAACTCACCTTCTTGCTTAAAGGAGAATTGCATCCACATTAGTTAGAGGTATTTTTATGTTCCAGTGATGTTTGACTGAGGTTATTGTCTTTGAGCTCTCCCTAGATAAGGACTCCAACCCCCAAGTAACATCAAGGGCTTGAAGCTGACCAGTCCTCCAACTGCAGATTCCTTGATGCCAAAGCACCCAGTCCTTCCTGGGACCCTGACATCTGACTCAGACCCTCTAATGATCCCCATGACCAGCCTCTCCCTTTTTCTTGCAGAACAAAACCCTTACATCACTTTCCTGCCTCTTCCACTTTATAAACCCTAGAACAGGCATCAGAAGGTGGGATGATTTCAGCCTGGTCATCCCCCAGATGCTGGTTATCTGAATAAACCTTCCAATCTTTGCACCAACTTTTGGCCTTTCGAGTCATTTGTTTAGTGCGAGAGGGCAAGCCAAGCCTGGTTGCCAGTAACAGGAACATAGGAGTCTTTCCACGGTTTCTGCATCATACTGGGGCTCATGGGTGAGTCTGTCTAAAAGTGTCAGCTCTTCTCCAGGGTCTTGCCCCTGCAGGACATTATCTCTGTTCTTGGATCTCCTAAACCTAGTCAGGGTTTCTGCAGACTTTCCAGGTCTCAACTCAACCTGAGGGATGGGGGGAGGAGGTGCAGATGCCCTTTTCTTAAGGATCCTAAGCACCTAAGCTCTCATGGCTTCCCCTCGACTCCCTTCTCCCCCAGGCCTGAAGCCAGGTTCTTATCCTTTTTTCTTTACTTTTTCTTCTTCTTTTTTTAACTTCCCTGAATCTGTTCCATTCCCTTTAGGGCCTAGGTTTTGAAACTTAAAAGCTAGGAAGAGACTCTTTTTAAATCTGCTTTCTTCTGTAACAACCCCTCCCTGAGGCAATGAAGGAGGGGAAGTGCTAAAAGATAAGAAAATGTCAAAGAAAAATAATTTATTAATACTTCATAGACATTATTCTACCACATTTTAAACAGTCCTCTAACAATAATCTACAACCTCTTTTGTTTTCTGTCTTTGAAAGTCTTTTATCTTCTCCCTAGTTGAATGATATGATATACGTAACTTTGATAGTCATTTGACTTATTGATTCTGGACAAGTAGGCAGGGCTGAAATTGGGAAATGTCTATGGAAAGCTGAGATGGGAGAAGGGATTTGCCTCCAGCTACCCTAGAAGGACCATACATGCTGGTTTGCCTGGGGCAGTGATAGTTTATGTCTCTTTTCCTCATTTGCCATCTGGTTAGCACCCTTTTTCTCAAAATTATCATGGCTTACACAGTAAATTATGTGTTCAACCTACTTCTAGTTTATAAAAGCCTGTTCAGATGTTCCCATATGGAATTAGGCTGGAGATATCAAAAGCCTTAATTACAAGATTTTTCCTCATGTAATGAGGTCAACGAAATCACCCAAGAGACTGAGATCAAGCAGGATCTTTGTTTTTAACTCTAGGAGTGTGTAAGTCAATAACTACTTTGATATAAAAATCATAATTTTGGTATAAATAAATAAGGGTTTACTACTTAGCCATTTCTCCTTTGTTTCATTATTCACATCTATTAATGTGGTTTCATAACCTTCTTTGCGCATTCAATTTTTAGTGGCAAATAGAATTTCAAATTATCTGTTATTCTATGTTTCATTTCAACATTTTTGGAATCCTTAATTATTTATGAGTAAAATAAAGATACATGCTGCCTAAATAAAATTTTCTTTTTCAGCCATTGATGTAGTCTTTCATCAGAATATTTTCTTTGTTTTTATTTTTATTTTTTTATATACGAAGTTATTACGCACGCTCTCCCAAGTGAGCTAACCAGCCATCCCTATATAGGGATCTGAACCCATGGCCTGGGTGTTATCAACACCACACTCTTCCAAGTGAGCCACGGGCTGGCCCATCAGAATACTTTCTAACAAAATGGTCAGATTTGTAAATATTATTCATAGATAGCATATATATGGTGTTCTATGAAGATGATTAGATTCTGAAGGCCAAAAATAAGAGGACTGAAGCCATTATGATTTCCAAAAAACACAAATTTACTGCTGCATCCATTACCCTGATCCCCTGAAGTGTCTCTTGCCTTCCTAGGAGTTAGGAAATCAGGCTGTCAAGGATGGTCAGAGAGTGAGCTGGGTCAATTAGGTATCCTAGAACTTGGCGAACAAACTAGAGTCTAGAATAACTCCCTGCTTTCTTTCATCCCATCTTGTTACTAGAGTGTCAGTCCATTTGTGCTGTTATCAAAAGTACCACAGACTGGGTAATTTATAAAGAACAGACATTTATTTCTCACAGTTCTGGAGGCTGGAAGTCCAGAATCAGGGTGCCAGAAGGTTCATTGTCTGCTGAGGGCCTGGTCTCTCTGCTTCCTTGTTGCTATGTCCTCCAGAGGGGACAAATGCTATGTCCTCACATTGCAGGAGGGATGGAAAGGCCAAAAAAAGGGCCTAAGCTAGTTTCCTCATGAGGGAAGAGCCCTCATGACTTAATTGTTTCCCAAATGGCCCCATCTCAATACCACTGCTATGGGGTTAAGTTTTAACATGAACTTTGGAGAGAACACATTTAAAGCACAGAATTGTGCCCCTAGACCCTCAAATTAATGTTTTGCTCACATACAAAATACATTCATTTCATTCCAATAGCCCCAAAATTCTTAACTAGTTCCAGCATGAACTTTAAAGTCTATGCTCAAAGTCTTATCTAAATATCATTTAAGTCAGATATGGGTGAGACTCAAAGTACAATTCATCCTGTCTTAGTCTGTGCTGCTATATAACAAAATGCCACAAACTGGGTAATTTATAAACAATAGAAATTTATTTCTCACAGTTCTTGAGGCTGGGAAGTCCAAGATAAAGGCACCAGCAATTTTTTTTTCAAGGCAAGTCAAATGTAGCAGTGGAGTGGAGAAGTAACTGGTTGTGACCAATTAGCTGTAAACACCTCTGCACTTGGACCTGCCAAGAGGGATGGGAGGCTAAAATCCTCCAGCACCAGATATTCCCAAGAGGTCTGCCATCCAAGTACTAACCAGAAAGGATCCTGCTTAGCTTCCAAGATTAGACGAGATTGGACACTTTCAGGGTACTGTGCCCATAGACTGATGCCTGGTAAGGGCCCAGTCTCTCTGCTTCCAAGATGGTGACTTGTCGCTGCATCCTTCAGAGGAGATGAACACTGGAGTCCTCACAGAAAGGGACAGAAAGGCAAATGAGATAAACGCTGCGTGAGCCTTCTTTTAATCCATTCATGAGGAAGGAACCTTTATGGCCTAATCACCTTCTAAAGTCCCTTACTCTCAATACTGTCACATTGTTTCAACATGAATGTTGTAGAAGCACAAATATTCAAGCCATAGCATAGAGGATTCCTTTGGTTATCTTCATTAGAAGCCTTTAGTTTTGTGCAGGAAATGCTGCTTTTCAGCTTTATCACTAGGAAATGTATTCTTTTATTTTTTGTTAAATTAGCTTTTTTGTGTGTATATGATACTATAGTTCCTCAAATGTCTCACTCTACCTTTATAGTATACTTAAAGGTCAATTTGATGGAATCAAAGTTTCTGTCAAATTTATGAGGGGCTATTATTCAAACAATTTTAAACAATCCCGTAAGTGTTATGAAATGATTTCTTTTTTATAATTTACATTTCAAAAATAAAATTTAATTATAGGTTGCTTTGAGGAACTTGTAGAACATGGCAAAGTTGAAAAATATTTTAAAATTTTGAACAATATTTACAGTGAAACAGGAAAATGTAACTTATAATCAAAATGTTAAGACAAGCATATAAAAATGATATAAGAACAGCTGGGCTTTTTATTGTTATCTTTTGGTTACTGAGTGAGTAAGTTATCACTAGAGAACATTAGAAACATGTAGGAGCTCAATTATTCCTTCAGAACATAAGTGGATTAGACTAACTACATCAGTTCCTAGTGAAGAAACAGGAAAATTGAAGAACCTACTGGGCCCTCATTAGTGTCAACTGTCAGTATTTCAAAGATTTGGGGGAAATTCTCAGGAGATAGCAGACTCTGCCTGGGAGAAATGGTTGGGAAATTAGAACAGATGGCATATTTTCCATGATGGATAGGACGGGAAGATATGTGCTATTGGCTGAGTGAAGTGAAATATTTCTACTGGACCTTTCTGAAGCTCTGCGACATTAGAATCAAGTCAGTACTTTCCCTCCAAAGACAGGAGAAAAAATAAAGTAGTAAGCAAGGAGGGTAAACAGACAGACAGGTTCATGAGTAAGGAGTCTGGTCTTTAGATTAAATGTTTAGAATTAGGGAACAGTGCTTATAAAAAAGCAAGTGGAAAGGAGATTATGTGACAATGTCTTTGTAATGGTGTATCATTGACTCTTCTCAGAATGATAACAGCAATTCATCTTTTCTTTCTTTTTTTTTTTTTTTGTCTTTTTCCGTGTCCGGCAACGGATCACAACCCTCAGTGTTGCCCCCGAACCGGACCGGGGACCGGCAACGGGATTGCAACCCTCGGTGTTGCCCCCGCGCCTCGCTCAGCCAGTGAGCGGGAACCGGTCTGTATGTGGGATCCGAACCCTCGGGCGGGAGCGCCGCCACACTTCCCAAGCGGCGCACTATCCAGTGTGCCACCGGGCCAGCCCGCAATTCATCTTTTCAAAGTGCTAGGTGCTCTGCTAGGTACATTTCCATGCATTACTTGAATCCTCACAACTGTCCATGGTAGTATAACCTGAGTTTTGCTGGCCTTGCTCTTATCTATCAATGTAGAATATCACTCTTCAAAGCTCCCTTCCCCCACAATATTTCTGGGAATCCTCAGGGGGGACTTCACATGCATTCACAGACAAGTTCAGCCTGGGACCATCTATGCTGGGTACAACTGTGTCTGCCATACACACACTGCTGCAGATCGGAGGCACTAGCACTGCTTCTCCTGCACTTTGTAGGAGTCATTGTCCTCCACTGCGTCTCCTAATAGCTGCCATGTGTTGAACATCACTCTCAGTTCCATTGGCTACCACTGTCAATGGCCTGAAGTCCTGAGGGTTTCAGAGATACATGTAGTTCTGTGGAGAAGAGGGAAAGAATGCAGCCACCACATACTGGTAGAGGGTACCCATATAGTACAGCATTTTTAATGAAAATGATTCTCTCAATTTTTGACTTGTTGTCTCTACCTGCTCTTGCCATAGTAGGTTCCATTTGATGAATTACAAAGTGAGTCTCAAAGGAGTTAAGTTACTTGAGTTAAGTAACTTGCTGGAATCACATGGATAATAAGTGATAGAACTAAAGGTTGGGCTTTCTCAATTCACCATGCTGCCTCTCCATTCTTGGTCTTTCTAGGGCATTTGATGATCCCTGATTATCCCTTCTTTGGAACTTGAAATTTCTCTTTGCCTCTCTTTGTCTCCCTTTGCCTCCACCATATACACTCCAAATTCTCCTACCTATTGGTCCTTCTTTGTTTTCTTTCCCAGGTCCTCTTCTCACCTATTAACTGATTATTCAGTCCTCATCCTCTTTCCATCTTTCCTTACACTCTCCTTCATACTCTTTAGGTTTGCCTATTATTGCTAAACGAACTTTTTCAACAACATGCACCTAACAAATATTTATTCAGCTCTTATTATATGCCAGACACTGTGCTAAGCAATGGAAATGCAAATCTATCAAGGAGTTTATAGTCTAGTGTGGAAAAACACCAATCATTAATTATAGCTTAGCAAGATTGGTGAAAGGACAGGCATGGGTGTGATGGGGCGGTAAAAGTCAGATTGTAAAAGTTGAAAACTACAGAGAAAGGGCAAACAAAGGGAACTAAGGGAAAGTTAGAGAAGGAGCCCTTAAACTGAGTCTTAAAGGAAAATTATGTATTTGATAGGTAAAGGACGGGTTGCAATAAAGGCAGAATGGTCTAAACAGGAAGCAACTTTTACAAAGTCACAGTCTTAAAGCTACATTACCTGTTACAGGAACTGAAAGTAGTTCAGCAAATTAAGGGTGTGGGGGAAGAAGTAATAGGGAATGATTTGAGAGTATCCACCAGGCCACAAATAAAAGTGCTTACCGAGGCTATGCAGATAAGGCTAACAAATGAAGCTGGCTGGGCAAGTTACAATATGGCGAGTGCACACTGTGACAAACCAGAGAGCATATATGCTGTCCAATGGGCAACTGTTCCTCATGCCAGCCTGATGTTGCCACTGGGAACACAGGTCCAAATATTGCCAGATATTCTTTGTTATTTTTCAAGAGAAGCCCCAAATACAGATTTTTATATGAATTTTCTCAATGATTAAAATATCACGTGGCCAAACAAAATACATCTGCCTGCAACATCTGGGCCAAACCATAATGCCCCTTGTATGTTAAGATAAAGAGATTGAACTTCCTCTTAAACACATTCAGCAGGACATCATTGAATGTTTTAAAAGCGGGGATTGACAGAATCAGACTTGTGTTTTGCAAAGATTACATTTCATTGGTAGAAATAAGGAGTATGAATTGGAGAGGGGCAAGACTGGAGGATGGGTGAACTGCTAGACGTCTATGGCAGAAACTCAGATGTAGCAATGAGAGCAGAGGCAGTGGTGGTGGAGAAAAGAGGGCAGGTACAAGGATGGTTTGGGATCTGCAGGGCTTGGTGACTGATAAATAGGAAAGATAAAAAGAGAGCGAAGGACCAGGATAATTTCCTTGCTCTGTGGGCCAACAGTTTTCTAGAAGCCCAGAAAACTTTCTAGTTTTGCAAAAAGTTCTGCAGCTCACATGGGGGCAGTGAAAAGTTCCAGGAAGTTGAGCCAACTCTTGTGTGATGAAACAAAACCCAACAAGGGAACTTATGAATGTGCTTTACAGAGTCCACTCAGAGATTCATGGTGCTGGGCCCTGCACTATCTCTTCTGCATGATAGCTGGTTATAACTGTGGATGGGGTTATTTTCCACTATACTATTTTCTTTTCAGAAAGTTTCTCTTTCTTACGGTAACCAATTTAGTTCATGTCTTCAGGCCCTGGTTACTACAATAGCCATCTGGTTAGTCTTCCTGATTCTTGGTCTTCATTCTCTAACTTGTCTTCAACATGTTCTGTCTTTCCAGCCACACCAAGATTAAACTCCTCTTCTTGGTTTCCAAGGCCCTCCACAACCTGGCAACAACTCTCCCTTTGAACTGTGTTCCTAACCATGGCCTGATTTGTACCTTAGGCTCTTTGTAGGCTGGTCTCCTCAAAGCTCATTTTTGCCTTCAAGACTTGGCTTTGTCTTCTCCCCTCACACTTGGGGAATGCTCCTTCCTTCTTGAGATCCTCTATTTACTTTGGTCTCATAGCTCCTCTTTCTAAGTCCCTAAAGTGGTTTATGGCCTCTGCTGGAAGGGGCACAGGAAGAGTCATTGAAGCCTTAAAATGCTCACCACATATGGGGAATGGCCAGTTCTTTCCTGTGTAAGTGGCAATGACTTAGCAGGATGCTTTCCAGTAAGCCCAACTCAGTGTCATGGCCATGGTGGACCAGACTGGACAGGTATTGCTTATGCCAGAGGCAACTGTACAAGGGTGAGTCATCTCTGAGATGATTTGTCACAAA
>NW_007733883.1:90281-91683 GCF_000696425.1 Galeopterus variegatus
AAAAAGATTATTTATTTTAATTGACATATTGTAATTGTACATATTTATGGGATACAATCTGATGTTTTGATACATATATATAGTATATAATTATTGGGTCAGGGTATTTAATGTAACCATCACCTCATGCATTTATCCTTTCTTTGTGGCAAAAACATTCAAAAGCTTCTCCTCTAGCTATTATGTAATATACAAAACTTAATTGTTAACTATAATCACCTTACTGTGCAATAGAACACCACCAGAACTTATTCCTCCTGTCTAATTGTGATTTTGTACCCATTGGCCAACTTTATACTCTCTGTCTCCATAACATCAACTTGTTGTTGTTGTTGTTGTTGTTTTGTTTTGTTTTAGATTTCACACATGGGTGAGATCATATGGTATTTGTCTTTCTGTGGCTGGCTTACTTCATAATGACCTCCAAGTTCTACATATTGCCACAAATGACAAGATTTCATTCCTTTTTAATGGCTGAATAGTATTCCATTGTGTATAATACCACATTTAAAAAATCCATTTATCCATTGTTAAACACTTAGGCTGATTCCATATCTTGGTTATTGTAAATTGTGCTGCAATAAACATGGGAGTACAGCTATCTCTTCGACACAGTGGCTGCATTTCCTTTGGGTATATACCCAGTAGCAGGATTGCTGGATCATATGATGCTTCTATTTTTAATTTTTTGAGGAAACTCCATACTATTTTCTATAGTTTACACTCCCACCAACAGTGTGCAAGTGCTCCCTTTTCTCCACATCCTCACCAACACTTGTTTTCTTTTGTCTTTTTGATACTAGCCATTCTAACTGGAGTGAGGTGGTATCTCATTGTTGTTTTGATTTGCATTTCCCTGATGATTAGTGATGCTGAGCATTTTTTTTCATATGCCTGTTGGCCATTTGTATGTCTTCTTTTGAGAAATATCTATTAAGATCCTTTGCCCATGAGAAATACCACGTTCTTAATATGCTGTGTAGCTACGACACTTACCAGTGCAGGAGGAGCACCAGATCCAGGCACTGGGAACGGCTGGTGAAGCAACTCCCTCTGCTACCCCAGAATCCAGAATATTTTTGCTAATAATCCCCATTACTAAAGGAAGTCTGTGCATGTTTTACACTAAATCAAACAGTTTTGTATTTTTTAAAATTATTGTTTCTTGGTCTCTAGGCATCTTCCCAAGAAGACTTCAGAGATATTTCAAATGGAAAGCACATGGTTAACTCCAGGCAAGATCATTTGGCTACCTTTCAAGAGGCTCTTCAGGATGGAATATCTTAGTAAATTTACCACAGCCCATGATCTGGCTCTCAGCCCTGTAGCTTTAGAAACTGGATTTTATCAACACAAGGCAGATCTATTTGTCATTAGAGGTTCACATTGATCAGCCAACAAA
>NW_007733883.1:92120-93670 GCF_000696425.1 Galeopterus variegatus
GATTGGAATACTTGCTAGGAGCATGAAATCTGAATAAGGGATAGAGTAAGGAGAGGTCCATGTATCATAACATCCATGAAAGGGAGATGGGTGGAGTTAGTGTTCGTGTCAGAAATTGCACATAACCTGCAGCTGATACCATTGCTGAGACAGCGGGCAGTGAACTGCCATCACTTGCGGGTATTTGTTCCAGTTGTGACAGTTTTTCTTCAGTTCAGTGTTTGGCAATGGATTATCTACAATGGAGACATATCCATCCCCGGAATCTGGCGCTTTCTGGGAACAAGTGCACTCTACCCACTGGATGATGACAATGATACATTATGCCTGAGAAGTTGATTGATTGTTGATTGAATGTGGGGAATGAGGTAGAAGTCATCCTTGACTCCTTCCCCCCAGTTACTTTATGACCTGAATAACTGGATGTGTAACAGAGCCATGTTATTACTATCCACAGATAAGAAACACCATATCATGAGTTCAGTTCTGGATATACTGAGTGATTTAGGGATGCCTTTGAAATATACAGATTGAAATGTCCTGTAGGCAGTTCCATATACAGATCTGTTACTCAGAAGCATAATCTGTGCCAGAGATATAAATTTGGGATTTGTTGGTGCATAGATAACTGAAGTCATTGATGATATTTCCTCAAGGGAAAGTATAGAGGAAAAGGACCAGAAGGCCTAGGACAGAATTCGGAGGAACACCAACATTTAATTTGTTGAGTAAAGGATGAGAAGTTGACACAGTGGCTAGGAAAGGACAACCAATAAGTAGAAAGAAAATCAGGTGTCTGCTGACGTGAAAGCCAAGATCAGAGACTATTTAAAGGAAAATGCGTAGGTGCTTCTTGAATAGTGATGTAAGTTTTGAATATAATATGGCTATTGCATTGCACAGAGTTAAGTGTCTTGGATTTATTAAGTGAAATTCTGCCTGGGGCAGACATGTTCACTGGCAGCAGTGTGCCCAGTTAGGGACTTTAAGGAGCCTTGGAAAAAATCCTCTGCATCATGCCGCATTTGCCTTGCCATTGTGGGGGCACTAATGTTTGGGATGAGTTTATGAGTCATTTGCTATATAAATAACTTAACTGGGTTAACAACAAAAGAATTAAAAAGAGATTTTGGTATGTAGCAACATGAAGGTCTTTGGTGACCTTATACATGCAGTTTCAATATAGAAATAGGAGTGGATTAAGGAGTCTGGTATGAGGAACCAAAGGCTTTCTCCTAGAAAAGAGTGTGTGTTCATGTGTATATGTGTGTGCATGGGTGTGTGTGAAAGGCAGATATATATTACTAAACATTAGGGGAAGAACTGGATCAGAGTATTACAAAATACCTTTAAAAAGTTATTTTATACTTAGCCTTAAAAATTTCACTTTGGTAAGCTAGTTTGGTCTTTATTTCTAACAGCCATCAGTGATGGCTTTAAAAAAATTAAATCTGGTAATACTAGACTGTTTCTGGGAATATTTGATGCTGAAGGAGTATGACTAGAAACACTGACACCAGGGAATGCTGGTATCATTCATCTTAAACTAA
>NW_007733883.1:94245-96074 GCF_000696425.1 Galeopterus variegatus
AATACCTTTAAAAAGTTATTTTATACTTAGCCTTAAAAATTTCACTTTGGTAAGCTAGTTTAGTCTTTATTTCTAACAGCCATCAGTGATGGCTTTAAAAAAATTAAATCTGGTAATACTAGACTGTTTCTGGGAATATTTGATGCCGAAGGAGTATGACTAGAAACACTGACACCAGGGAATGCTGGTATCATTCATCTTAAACTAAGGTCAAAGTTCAAAACTGAGAAATATTAAACATGCACTTAAGATGACATCTGACAACCTCAGTCTGCAGAATGCAACTCTAATAAAATTAAGGGACCATGTTCTGCCCTCAGCCACACACTCTACTCCCACTTCTATCTACAGGCATCATGGTTGGCTTGAACCAGCAAACAGGGATAGAAAAGCATGCCATTCCTTTGCACTCCCTTTGGGAACAAATTACTTTGAAAAACTCCCAGAGATGTCCGATTCATGAAGGATCAGGTTAACAGGAAAATCCAGATGCTTCCATGAGCAGTGGGGTAGTAGATATTTTCTCCTCTTGGGGTGGAGAGGGTTGGGGAGAAAGAAGGATTCTCCTTAAATAGTCATCCCCCTACTGATGTTCTCATCACAATTTAAAATAGCTCTCTAGACTTCACATTGTATTTCGTCTAAACCTCGTAATTAAGCACAGCTGTTTTTAACCCACTTTCCAAAGGACAAGGGTCCAATATACCAGAACACAGTAGCTACTGCAGGGCAATAACCTTGGAATTGCAATAACTACTAAATTGTTTTCCTGTTGTACAATTTTCATTTGCCTCTGGCTAGCAGGCAAATACTAATCTGTACTGAAGATCTGGAAGGTATGCCAAAGGACTCAATCTGCCTCAGTGCTTTGCCTTTCTGAAATGCCCCCAAGTGGGACTGTGTTACTGGTCATAATTTCACAGATTAGAAGACTGGAGGCTTTGCATCAAGCAGATTTGGCTTCCAACCCTAGCCCTAGCACTTGCCAGTTGTGTGAGCACTTTGCTTTGCCTCTTGATTCCTGTTTCCTTATCTGTAAAATGGGCACAAACAGGATTATTGAGAATTAAATGGGATAATTCATGTAAAAGCTTCAACACAGTATTTGCATAGAGTAAGGGCCCGGAATAAATGTTAACTGTTAGATATATCAAAAGAGCTTGAAAATATTATAGTAAGTTTAACATAACTGCAATAATATTACCAGTGAAAAGTCATTGGAATCATAGGTTTCATCAGTAACTCATACATAATAGAAATCCTCACATAAAATTTAAAGGACCTTTAAGGATACTTTGCTTATGATTTCTAAAAAAGGCAAGAATTGAGAAGCTCTTTAATAAGACAGTCCTCTACCACTACAGAAACAGCCTGGGAAAGCTTTATCCAAAAATTGTTACAGCATCAATTTTAGGAACTCAGGTTGAGTTAACATGCCTCCCCTGGTGCAACCCCACTTTGCGTATTTGGTGGTTATAAAATTGAGTAAAATAATTTAAATATCAATATGCCATTATAAAAGACATTTGTAACCCAGTACAGAAGTAAATAGGCTTTAAAATTTTATGTGGAAATGTAAATGCTGAAAATTCTTAAGACCCCAAATTTTAAAATACAATTTTTATTTTCAGAGAAGAGAAGAGAAAAGGGGAGAAAAAGAGTTATGAAATGAGTAAAGTAGAATAAATTTAGTTAGCTCTATCAGTTATTTTATTTTCTTTAATTACTTATAAAGTTAATTGGCCTATATCTAACTCCATTTAATGTAGCTGTCATTGACTAAAAATGCGTAATTCTCTTACTTCCTATTTTTGTTCATTCATTTTTTT
>NW_007733883.1:96546-97662 GCF_000696425.1 Galeopterus variegatus
TTTTTTTAACAAATATTAATACTTACATTAAAGCTTGGTTTTTGTGATAAGCTAAAACAGTATGTTTAATAGTGAAATATCTCTTTGACAATAAATTATCTCCATACACTGACAAAAAATGTTTATGTTTAAGTTATTTTTTAGTACTTGTAATTCATTGTGACCTTCCAACAGGCAGATATTAGAGAATGAAGGTCAAAGTATTTTGTATCTGTGACACAAAATAATGTGAGACCAGACTCTAAAGAATTTAACTTGAAGTGGATGCTCTTATAGCATACAAAACATGCTTTGTCTCATTTTACTTGGCTAAGGGTGATAAAGAGAATAAGCAACAGTATTGTCCAGGGGCCAAAAGATCCTAGAGGCAAAAATTACAGAGGGCTTCACAACACAGCCCAAGTTACTGGAATCTAGCAAAGGAGGGATTTAGGAATACAGTAAACTTTTGTTTATTTTGGAATTCAAACAACTAGCATATGCAAATAACTAAGATGTTTTTCTTTCCTATTCTACACTCTATTTTTAGAAAACAAGATAAAGATGAAATATACTGTTGCCAGAATTTTGATTTAAAAATCCAAACCAGGATATGCCATATGTCACAACAGGTTCAGTGTAATCTCTCACATCTTCCATACAGTTATACAGTGAAAATTGTTCGGGTCACCTATATCAAGTTTCACCCGATCAACATGTACTGTGCATTTACTCATACAAAAAACAAGTATGTATTGAGCCCCCACGTGCCAGGTATACAATAGGCCCACAATACAATTCTGTGCAAAGCATTCAGGGAATGTGCTTGGATTAGAAACTTCATGTAAGGAAATAATGAGAGAAAAGGTAGGGAAAGTAGTTTGGAGCCTGACTCTGAAAGACCTTGAATTCCAGGCTAAAGAATCATGGGAGAATTTTTGAGGCAAGGAATGATATGATCGAAAAAGTGTGTTATTGTACTCTTTTGGAAGCAGTTAGCAGTCTAGTGTTCTCCCTCTCTCCCTTCACGGGACCATTACTAAAGTGGGCAGAGGTGTGGGAAGTGGGGATCTGAAGGGTTAGTGGCTATAACAGTACCCCTCATCTGAAATGGTCAGTAGGATTTGCTGGGCCAAG
>NW_007733883.1:99138-100937 GCF_000696425.1 Galeopterus variegatus
CTAAATTGAAATCTGTCTGTTGCTTGCATCAGAATCAGTAGAGTCTGGTTGCCCAAACTCCTCTACCATCAGACAAAGCTCAGGCAGGGGTGGAGGTGGGGAATTGAGTACTTCTTACCTTTGCTGAGATTCCAGAAATTGTGCCCTGAGGAAAGCCAACGTTGCTGCTAGGGCCAATGACCCAAATCAGTGTTAATAATACATGAGTTGAGGGGTGGTGTGGAATCAAGATATAGAAGGGAAATAAGAAATGGAAGACAGAAAGTGGGCAGATTTAAGTTTGGTGAAAATTTTAAAGGGCCTTAGGTGTGATTTTGTGCCACATTTGTGCTAGCTTATGTAGGACTACTGGGTGCATTTAAAGCTGTAATGGATAATGGCGTCTGACTGGATATGAGAGTCATGGGCCCTCAGCTACTGACAAATTCTGGGGTACCTTCTGAATTATCTAATAATGATATAAATTTGTTAGTAAGTACTGTAAGTAATTAAATAATTAAGACTATTGTCATTGCCAAACTTGTTTTATTATAGTCCAATTTAGTGATGACAATTATTTATTAAGAATATATTATATGGTAGGCACTGTAATGTACATTATTCATATCTGTAATCTCCTAATAATGAAAATATTGCCAAATAACTCTGTAAGGCAATTGCTATTATATCCATCTTATGTATTTGTGGTTGATAGATTAATTGGAAACATTTCAATAAGTCTAAACTTTATTTTGTGATGCATGTAGGGTAGGCTTAACTTTCTTTTTATGAAGCGATACAAGCTCAAGAATTTATAACAAAATGGAAGTTTTATAGAAATGTGTACATTGTCTGTGTACCTGTGGTGCCAACTTTCTGGTTTCACAAAAGGGAATGATCGTGGAAAACACCAAAGTTCAGGCAATTCTAATCATCTCACAAATATGAATGGAGGGAAGTTCCAGGAACCTGAACAAGAGACTTTATCTGCTTTTTAAAAGCAGGCCTTGTCTCAGCCGTGTTTTGCCTGTGGGGCTTGGTACTGTGCCTGACATTTCTCATCTTTAAGTATTTTCTATCTACTTCCTTTTTAAATAAGAGTAGAAGACATGAGTTATTGCAGCATCTGGTATTTGTACTCCAGGAGTATGTTTCAAAAAGAACAAACCTTTTGTTTTCCTTGTTCATCCTATGGTCGAGGTACTAATGAGCAGGGAAATACCTACAGGCAAGCTGGGCTTAAGAGGGGAGTAGGGAGTTGAGGTCTCAGAATTAGCCACAGAATTAATGCTCAGGTCCCAGATAATCACAAGTTCTATGAATGTAAAGGGAAAGAAAATTATATCTAAGTATTTGTTGAAGAATTTTAATGCTTTATGAACACCAAAGGATTTTTTATGAAAAGAAAATAGTCTTTTATTTTTTTTTAAACATGAAGTCACCTCTTTTTTTTTTTTTTTCTAATGCAACTCTTGAAAGACAAGGAGTATCTTTCTGATGGTGAAACTATAACCACGTGGTTTGGAAGATGTATGACAATGGGGATTAGACAGCTTATTCCTACTCATTACCATAGCAAGAGATTCTGAGAAATTTAAAGGGCAATAGTATTAAACAGCATATACTATGTGGGAAAAACATAAAAAAGAGAGATTTAAATATATTAGTAGAAGTGGAAATAGTCTTTTTTTCCCCTTTAATTAGGAAAAGTCAAAGCTTATTTGTTACAATGAAAATATTTCAGTTCCATGTACTTACTTGTACTAATTCTCTGTACTTCTAGGGCAATCAATGCCAGAATCACCAATATTAAATCACTC
>NW_007733883.1:102765-103033 GCF_000696425.1 Galeopterus variegatus
GTTTATTAAGTGACTAATTTAGCAAATAGTTCTTATGTAGTGGCAACTCTGTGCTGGGGATAGAAATGTAAACAATTTATCTAGCATTTTGAACTCATTGGGGAATAAACATAAAGTAGTTTTATTTTTCTTCAGTTTTTGCTCTCTTAAAAGAATCTTAAGCAGATGCATAACTTTCTAGTTGCTTTCAGTTTTTAAACAACCAGTCTAGTCATTTAAAAACTCTAACTTCATCTTAACTCCTTCCTCAGCCCTGGCTTGACTATGG
>NW_007733884.1:0-1183 GCF_000696425.1 Galeopterus variegatus
TACATTATTATGACCCAATGTTGCAATCAAATATAACGGCACAGGTAGTTTCCGCTACTTCGAGAGAACCAAAATCCTGTGGTGAAACATTTCTGATTTCTCCATTTTGTTGAGACAGTAGCTACCTTGGGTCAAGTATTTTAACAGCCTCGTGCACTGTGGCACCTGTGTAGACTGTAACACTAGACTTCCTGTTTGAGTCTGAATAACTGATCGCTTTTGATGTTCCATTTTTAACAAGCTCAAAAGGTATTACCTGTACTGCCAAAATCACATCAAGAGAACCAGTGATAAAGAATATCTTTTCAAAAAACCTTCCCTAAAAAATTAAGGTCTAGTCTCAATTTGTCCCCCTAAAAGCAATCTTTTTCTTGATTACAAAATCAATTCATTCTTATTGTAGAAATTTTGGAAAATATATAAAAGCACAAGAACAAAATTAAAGTTATCTTCCATCTTGCCAGTTAGCAATAACCAGCTGGCATGTGTCCTTCTGGCCTGTTTTCTTTTCTTTTTCTTTTTTTTTTTTTTTCCTTTTTTCTGACCAGTAAGGGGATCGCAACCCTCGGCACGGTGCAGTCCGCACCACGCTCAGCCAGTGAGCGCACCGGGAATCCCTATATAGGATCCGAACCCGCCCCCTTGATGCTACCAGTCAGGGCTGCACTCTCCCGAGTGAGCCACGGGGCCGGCCCTCTGGCCTGTTTTCTAACTAGCCACAGGTTTAGATATTCATTCCCCACCCAGGAGATACCAAGGATTGGAAATGCAGCAACAAGACTGAACATGAAACACAAAGAACTCTCGTTTCATGCTCAGAGACAGTTGCAGAAAGGCTGTTAAACTTGTTCAACGAGACTCAGCAGCACCAGGTGCACAAAACAATTTACCAACCAAATGTAATCACAAATGCAGCCTGCTCCTGACAGCACTTTATGCTGTCACAGCCACAATCTACCTCCACCTTGCAAACCACACTTTTGCTTAATGGCCTTGTACATAATTAAAGGCAGGAAATGGAGCCTGGGGACATTCAAGGATCGCAGATAAATAAATAAATGAGATAAGGTAATAGTGCTTCCTTTGCAAAATGGAAATCAATACAAGAGACAAAAGGGTCAGAGAGGGAAGACATTTCCATAGACTCAAGTTCAAAATCAGACAGTGCTATGGTGGTGGATTC
>NW_007733884.1:1793-3865 GCF_000696425.1 Galeopterus variegatus
AGAGGGAAGACATTTCCATAGACTCAAGTTCAAAATCAGACAGTGCTATGGTGGTGGATTCCGGCTCCTCACGTGGGAAGAGGTCCCCCAGAGCCAGCAAAAACTGCAAACAAATCTTGAAAAGAAATGAGTCTGCCTGTTTCATTGAGCTTATCAAGTTATATGCATTTCAAGACAGGAACTAGTGTACAATTTTTAAACCCACTATGCACCAGAGACACTCTAGTTGATTAATCCTTCCTGGGGAAAGGTATTATTGTTTGCAAATTGCAGCCAGTGAGACCACAGTAGGTTCCACTTGTCTTGAAAATGTGCAGGTATACCAAAGAGGCCAAGCTTAACACATCAACATTTGGCACAATTATGTAAAATACCCTTTCCCCCTCTGCAATAAAGCCCACACTTCTGACTTTCACGTCAATATTTCTGTCTTTGATAACAACAGAGTATTTTCAGGTATCAAATTATGTCTAATTTGCTACAACTAAATGTTGGATGTTTACGACCTACGTAAGTTTTAAGTGCATATAAAAGGGGATACAAAGGTAATGGCTGGGATCCTTTATCAGTTCCCTACACTGGCACACCTAGCTCCTGGCACACCCTCCATAAATATTGGTTTAATGAACCCTTTGGGTAAAATAAACTCAAAGTTCTTTAAGCTCACTTAAAGGAAACTTTCCATACCCTACAAGGAGCTGGCATTTTGTTCACTGCAGACTCCAATCTTGAAATCTGATTACTCCACACCTGTCACTGTCTTTCAGGGATTTGCAACATATCAACAGTTACAAGGTTCTGTTACAGTACCCCACTGATCTCCTCTTGGACTAGGCAGAAGAGGCACGTTTCAGTAACTAAATTTATCTCAGGGATTAAACAGAGTTTCTTTTTGTTTTTTATTTTGTCTTGTTTTCAGAAAGAAGAACGCACACAGTGCAGAAGTTTCAGCCTGTACTAAATATGTCCTCTGAGATGCTGAGTCACCTCTTCTGTAGGGTCACACAGATAGGAATTTAACCATTAATTCAGAACAGCAGAGAAAGTAGGAGAGAGTGGGGCAAGCTGGAGATAAGTGCTGAGAACTCACTACCTCCCCCAGAACAGGGGTTCCATCCTATGGATATAAGAAAACAAATTTGAGCACATCACCCATGGTCTGACTTCCCCAAAAAGTGACATTACCATAGACCTGGCCTGTAAAGTGCTGCCAGTCGTGTGTTTCACAGAACCTATTCCCAAGAAAGCCTTGGACCAGGGCTCAGCACATGTGGGTCCCAACAGGGTCCACAGCTTGCCCTGCCTCTAAGGTCAACCCAATCACAGAGGACAGTGGTTGCCTAACCTGCCCTCAGAAAAATCTGTCCTTTTGACCNAGGCTTTTTGTGCAGCTCAGGTTTTAATGGTTGACTTTATAGGAACTTCCAGGTCTAGTGAGATCCGGTGCACCTGGCTTGTGTAGAAACTCTGGTCTGGGCCTGAGTCTTTTCATCAAACTGCACCCCATACAATTCTATATTCCTGACCAGTCTCCTCTGAGTGGTTCTACATTGACTGGGGGGCAGATCAGCTGTCCTTGCTGTGCCCCAGTGTTCCCCCAGTGGGCCCAACTCCCCCACTGCCCATGCTCCAAACACTTCCCATGGGATGCACCACGCTCCAGTCCCTTGTGATGACTCCCTGGCCTCTGAGTGACTCCTTTTTTTTAGTTGTTGTGGATCCTCAGTCTTATGTAGGTCCACAGGAACCCTATTAGTGGTCTTGCTGGCCTGGGGGCCACCAAGGCCCTCTTCTCCCCTGCTGTCTCCAAGCAACTTCATCCAAAGGTCACAGATGCAGCTTTTGCCAGCTCCTGCTCTATGCACTCAGCAGCTCCAGCCTGGAAGCAGCCAGGATTCGAAATGGTCAGAGCAGTTTTTTCTTTCTCTCATCATGGCTTCTTCCACCTTCATGAACTCCGTAGGTCTCTCCTCCTCTTCCCCTGAGTTCTAGTGGCTCCAGGGTGGCTGTGATTGCTTTTTTATAGTTGTAAATTGGTTGATTTGTGGGAGAGAGTGACACTGGGGACTGTC
>NW_007733884.1:4480-12396 GCF_000696425.1 Galeopterus variegatus
AGCTGCCAGAGGCATCCGGATAGATGAGGACAGTTACCCGCTCCACCTCCACCACCAAGCCAAGAACAACCCAGATTGCCTGCGGCTCTTCCCTGGACACTGACGTTTCTTTCTCAGCCCCTCCCAAATCCCTGAAAGCGGACGGACTGCTCCAGGTATTTGCCACTCACAATCCTGATGGTTCCACACCCACACTAATCCACCTGTCCCATTCCGCTGGGCCCTTTCCAGACACCTCACTGTCTCCCATTTTAATCCTGAACCTTTCTCCCTTAGCTGTGTAGACTGTAACACTAGACTTCCTGTTTCAGTCTGAATAACTGATCACTTTTGACGTTCCGTTTTTAACAAGCTCAAAAGGTATTACCCTGTACTCCCAAAATCATGTCAAGAGAACCAGCCTAGACCAACAAGTCACAAAATTACATTATTATGACCCAATGTTGCAATCAAATATAACGGCACAGGTAGTTTCCGCTACTTCGAGAGAACCAAAATCCTGTGGTGAAACATTTCTGATTTCTCCATTTTGTTGAGACAGTAGCTACCTTGGGTCAAGTATTTTAACAGCCTCGTGCACTGTGGCACCTGTGTAGACTGTAACACTAGACTTGCTGAGTGTGGTGCGGATCACACCGAGCCGAGGGTTGCGATCCCCTTACCAGTCAAAAAATAAATAAATAAACGAAAATATAAATGTTGGGAATAGTTGAATTCTCAACATGAGGGCCCTACCTAATCAAAGTAAAATGCATAATCCAAATTACCAAATTTTGAAAATTTTTTTTTTAAACAAAGCATTTTATGCAGTTCAATGTCCCTTTTAGTGTGAATCCCACAAACCTCCATGAAACAAAGAGATAACAGTGCTATTTTCAGGGAGTGCAGCAGGTGAGTGGGCAAAGCCGCAGGGTAACCAAACACACAGGACACTCCGGCGACAGCCAGCTGAGGAGCTCATCTTTGCCATCTGAGTGCACAGCACGGGCATTTGTGTGCCCACCACAGCTGGCGGGATAAGGCTGCAATCCACATGCAGCATGCATGCAAACAGGGGCATTCCGAGGGCACTGCAAGGGAGGGACTCCGGCCCTGCTTCTCAAGAACAGGACGCGTAGTCACCTGCACGCTGCACCCCAGAAACGGCAAACAATGACCTTTTGCTTTCTCAGGAAGCCAGGAGAGGACAGCGGGTGTGGCTGCTGCCTCAAATCAGCCTGGGGCAGTTAGGCTGCCCAGACTGACTGTCCTGTTCACACTGAGATTAAAGGAGAAAGTATTAGGTCTTCACTCAAAAACTGTGAAAATTTTTTATTGGGCACAGAGTTTCAGTTTTGCAGGATGAAAATAATTCTGGAAACGGACGGTGGTGATGGTTATACAACAATGTGAATGTACTTAATACCACTGAACTGCACATTTAAAAATGGTTACGACAGCCAACTTTATGTTACATGTACTTCACTACAAATTTTTTTTAAAGCCTGTGAAATTCTAACAGTCAGAGATTTCTTCAGTTGGGCTCCTAAGGTAAATATAAAAATAACTTTTCCTAATTCCACTCCCCAAGTGACGAATCATAAATACATCTGAACATAAATGTGCTCTGGGTCCTTGCTACTCAACCCTGACATGTCCCTTTAGTTGCTCTATAAATAACCCCTGGATGGAGACCAAGCCATCTGCTTTGCCTCAGACTTCATGTAGGAGTCCTGTTGTATTGACCCTCCAAGCAGGGTGATGTAATGTTCAAAACATATTACAGCAAGGATCCTGCCCAGAAACACCAACATGGCAGCCAGTTCCAAACACGGTGACTGCCCTGCCTCACTGACACTTGTTGCTGTGGGTATAAGGAATGCAATTCTGTGAAAATTCCCTGGGGTTCCAGAGCAATTAGATTTAGCTTCTTGCAGTGAAGAGACAATTCAAGTCTATAAGGTGAAAGGCCAGGGACATAGTGGGAGAAAGAAAACCATGACATAAGAAAGCTCGACAATAAGACCTCATACAGCGTTCAGGTGAAATGCCAGCTGCCAGAGGCATCCGGATAGATGAGGACAGTTACCCGCTCCACCTCCACCACCAAGCCAAGAACAACCCAGATTGCCTGCGGCTCTTCCCTGGACACTGACGTTTCTTTCTCAGCCCCTCCCAAATCCCTGAAAGCGGACCGACTGCTCCAGGTATTTGCCACTCACAATCCTGATGGTTCCACACCCACACTAATCCACCTGTCCCATTCCGCTGGGCCCTTTCCAGACACCTCACTGTCTCCCATTTTAATCCTGAACCTTTCTCCCTTAGCTGTGTAGACTGTAACACTAGACTTGCTGAGTGTGGTGCGGATCACACCGAGCCGAGGGTTGCGATCCCCTTACCAGTCAAAAAATAAATAAATAAACGAAAATATAAATGTTGGGAATAGTTGAATTCTCAACATGAGGGCCCTACCTAATCAAAGTAAAATGCATAATCCAAATTACCAAATTTTGAAAATTTTTTTTTTAAACAAAGCATTTTATGCAGTTCAATGTCCCTTTTAGTGTGAATCCCACAAACCTCCATGAAACAAAGAGATAACAGTGCTATTTTCAGGACCCATGGTCTGACTTCCCCAAAAAGTGACATTACCATAGACCTGGCCTGTAAAGTGCTGCCAGTCGTGTGTTTCACAGAACCTATTCCCAAGAAAGCCTTGGACCAGGGCTCAGCACATGTGGGTCCCAACAGGGTCCACAGCTTGCCCTGCCTCTAAGGTCAACCCAATCACAGAGGACAGTGGTTGCCTAACCTGCCCTCAGAAAAATCTGTCCTTTTGACCCCAAGATGCATCTCCACCAACATCCAAGGGCAGAGAACCTGTGGGGAAAAACAAACTTGGAGCCAGTAATTAGAAAAAAAATCAAATAAAATGAAAATTTAATAAAATGAAGTCAAGGAGCCTTGGCCTTTACTTCCTCAAACTCACAGACATCTCTTTATTACAAAAAATTTTCTACTGAGAATTCTGATCTTGAAATCTAATTGTACAAAACCTTCCACTTAGGAAAAGTTATTGCAGCCTTCAGAATTCTGAATCCCTGAGATAAGCCAAGTGCATAGTACTTGTTTGCAAAACACTCTGACATTTATTCTGTAGACACAGGCACAGTGGTAATGGTGGAACCGGGCCACCATGACCAAGGTTCATGACACCTCAAGGCCTGGCTCTTATGTTCAGAGCACTGACAAGCTGCCAGCCACCAGAAGAAGCAGGGAAGGTCCTTATCAGGTATGGCTGACCACACAAAAGGATCCCAGGAGATAAGCAATGTTCAGTTGGGTGTTGATTAGTCATGCTCTAAAAAGCTTCTTTATTCCATTAAAGAGAAGTTAAGTAGTTAGAGCAATAAAAATGGAAATAAAAATAAACAAGAAAAAATCTTCACTCAGTCTCACAAATCAACAAACTAACTTCATGTTTCCATGTTTCTTTCTGTTAACAGGTGACATTAACTTCATTGAGAGAAAGGTGAGGAGGCAGGAAAGTAGTGTCTTAGTATTTGACTGGTTTCCTACAGCTGGGTAATGTCCCCAATGCCGTGAAAAGGCCCAAAAGACATGGGCTCCATTCCACAGGAAGCCCAAAAGAACCCATAGTTGGGCTACACTAGGTAAGTTGTATGTTGCTTTAGAGTCACAAAGTCCTGAGTTCAAATCCTGACTCTCCCTTATTAGCTTTGTGGCTTACATAAGTACCCTCCCCCCACCACTGTCAACACCTCCAACACGGATGACACCTGTCACGTGGGTCTGTGTGGAGATGAAATGTACACGTGCAAAGCACCTCACCACCCACCTGCTACAAGTTGAATTGTATGTCCCCCAAAAGATATGTTGAAGTCCTAACCCCTAATACCTCAGAATGTGACCTTATTTTAAAAGGGCCATTGTAGATATAATGTTGTTAGTTCATGTTAATTAAGAAAATGAAGTTTAATGTTGGTTAAGATGAGATCATACTGGGCTGACCCCGTGGCTCACTCGGGAGAGTGCGGCACTGGGAGCGGTTCGGATCCTATATAGGGATGGCTGGTGCGCTCACTGGCTGAGTGCTGTGTGGGCGACACCAAGCCAAGGGTTGTGATCCCCTTACTAGTCACAAAAAAGACAAAAACAAAACAAACAAAAAAAAATGGACCGACCCCATGGCGCACTCGGGAGACTGCGGCGCTGGGAGCGCAGCAGCGCTCCCGCCACGGGTTCGGATCCTATATAGGGATGGCCCCTGCGCTCACTGGCTGAGCGCGGTGCGGCCAGTCACAAAAAAGACAAAAAAAAAAAAATGAGATCATACTGAAATAGGACAGATCCTTGAGAAGCCAGCCACTGAACTTGCAGACACACGGGGAGAACCACATGACAACCAAGGCAGAGTTGGACCTAGGCAGCTGCAAGTCACCCCAAAGATTACCAACAACCACCAGAAGCCAGGATGGGGCAAGGAAGGCTCCCCTGCAGGTTTCAAAAGGAGCATGGCCCTGGCTACACCCTGGATTTGGACTTTTAGACCCCAGAACTATTATTTGGTTGTTTTGAGGCATGGGTTTGTGGTGCTTATTGTGGCAGCCCTCAGACACTAACATGCTGTCCAACTCAGGGAGTGGCTCCTTTCCACACAGAGAGTGAGAGCATGAAACGCACAAGGAAACCTCCAAAACCTCCCAGGGTGGACTGACTACCTCACCTAGCTGTTCTTTCTGCACCCAAAGTGGGTTTAAGCAGCTTCTCTTTACTCGTCATTAACATTGCTATTTATCTTATCTTTTGCCCTGACTTGTCAACAGTCTGAGTACAGCATGGAAAAATTCAGGGAGGAAGCACACATATGTTCAAAGCTATGTCAGTTGTTTAGGTGGCAAACTTTGCTTTTTACCGTTAGAAAGAGTAACTCCTTAGAATTTCCCTGCAAGGAAGGGGTCGGGCCAGCTTCTGGCAGGGAAGCTGGACAGTCCACTCTTAGTTAACTTCCTCCTCTTTCATGTGTTAGAAAGAGTAACTCCTTAGAATTTCCCTGCAAGGAAGGGGTCAGGCCAGCTTCTGGCAGGGAAGCTGGACAGTCCACTCTTAGTTAACTTCCTCCTCTTTCATGTCAACGCAGTGTGACTCACGTGCAGCTGAGGCTCAAATCCCCTGTTCTAGGGTCTTCTCTCGCTCTCTCTCCCCCGAGGCTCTGCCGTTGCTGCTGCGTTTGCCCTTGAGCTCTGCTTCACTGCTCTCTCCTTGAACACACCGAGCAGCGGGAGGCACGGGCCACCCCTACGTCTTCATCCGCGGCGTGTGGCCTCCATCCAGGTGATGCTTCCCCTGCAGGCCCCCGAGAGGACCCCAACCATGTCTTCATACACATCCCTCATTCTGTTCTAACCTTAGTTTTCTTGCTGGCAAAATGAGGATAATAATCCCTCCCGTGGTCATGGTAAGGACCAGATAAAACAAGGTGATGGATATGAAGATGCCCCTCTCCACAGAACGGGCAAAATAACCCACGTTAGCTGGAGACGGCTGTGGACTCCCGGCCTCCCTCGGGCCTTCATGCTGGAGTCTGTCCCCACAGTTCAGAGAGGGTCTCTGACTCTGGCTATCGCCAACACCAAGGGTGAGGGTAGCAACAGCTATCATCTGAATGCCAGCTCCTCAGACCGGCCAGGGGGCATGGACACCCGTCCTCACCCTCGCACCCACAACACGCCGGAAGGCCACCCTGACCCTTTTGCCCCACAATGCTGCTCTCAACCCAAACCATCTCTCACGTACCAGGCCTTCCTGCGCCCGAGCTGTGCCTTTCCCACACGTGCCAGGGTGAGCTGTGGGTTGCTCCGCCCATTCTCGATCCTGGCTGAGCACTGGAATCCCATGGGGAGCTTTCAAAATCCTGATGCCAGAGACTCTAGTGGTGTGCAGTGTAGCTTGGGATGGGGTTACTCACAGCTCTCCATGCTCTCAACGGTGCAGCCAAGTCTGCGAACCACTGGGTCTAGTCTACCCTAGTACTTGCACAGCTAAGTAAGGGCCTTCGTTATCTGATGGAGCTGCCCACTAAAATCTGCCCAGGACAGCACAAAGTACTGGTGAGAATAAGCCAGCCTACATTTAGAATAAACTTCCCGTCAGTCTCAGTAGTCAAACAACTAAACACAAATTAACACCAGGCCCATGCGGGAATGCTGATCTCAGGTTAGACCTTGTTTCAGAAACACTGGAAAGGAAACAAAACTCCCAGGAAAGCTCATAACAGACCCAAGGACCCCATGGCAGCTGATTCACATCCAACCTTAATAACAGATGCTCACAGCAGCCGCCAGGGCTTGGGCTCAGGGCACGTGGCCTCTAGAAAGAAGGCCCTCAGAGGGCGTGTGCACACACACACACATGCACTTATGCCTGGAGGACATCTAAATGGGGCCGTCACAACTTAAAGCTTAGAAGCCGATCCCTGTTATTACAGCTAAATGTTCAACAGTCACTACAGGGATTTTTTTTTTTTTTTTAACTCTGTAGTACCTTCGAAATTCCACAGCCCAGAAATATTGAACTCACAAGTTACATGATGACATTGAATAGCCTAACCTAACAGATCCTGTGAAAGAGCAAACATCCATCTTTCCTAATGGAATATATGAAACATCTCATATTACCAAGAACCTCTTTTAAGGTGAAAGGAAACAAAAGTCAGAGAAAAAGAATTCCAAAGGGCTTTATGAAAAAAATAAAAGCAATACCTCATTCTAGTCTTTATAACATTATTATCAGCTGTGCCTATTTGAACACAAGTCATTTCAGCACACCCCCATCCCAAATCATTAGCTAACACATTTCTTGCTGAACGAGAAATCTAGGACAGTCCTTGCAGGATTGGGTTAAGCCTGGCACAACCCTGGGGCAGTCACTTCACCAGAGGGCAAAAGGATTCCTCAATGTCCACACTCCCCACTCCCATGCCATCACAGAGAGCCCCGAACCTAGGGAGGGCCCCAGGAAACACCGCCTGCACTCCCAGTCCTTAGGGAGAAAAAGGTCTCCTGAGAGGAGCCCACACCAAGCACCTACTGCTGACGGGTCCACTGCACCACTGGGCCAGGAGGATACAGGATATGTTTCTGCAATAGGGACAGGAGCCAAGCAACTGCTCGACACTCTTATTCAACCACGTAAGCCTGCTTAGTCCACCCGAGCTGCTCTAACAAGGTACCAGAGACTGGGTGACTTATGAACAACAGCAATTTATTTCTCACAGTCTGGAGGCAAGCCCGAGATCAGGGGGCCGGCGCGGTCGGGCGCTGGTGAGGGCTCTCTTCCCAGCTGCACCTGCCTACTTCTCACGGTGTCCTCATGGCCCAATCACCTCCCAAAGGCCCACCTCCTAATACCATCGCATTGGGAATTAGATTTCAACATATGGACTAGAGGGACACAAACATCCAGTCCACAACACCTGCCAACCTCAGGTTGACTCTCCAGCAGGGAATTCAGATCCCATAAGAAGGGAGAGAGAGAAAACATGGGGGAACCAACCATAAATACCATCTTGACAAGGAGTCATGTTTCTGATAGGACTTTGCATGAAATCGAGTCAACTGCAGCATGGTAGGTTCTCAGCATCTCCCAGGGCTGCCACCACCAAGGAGATGAGTCAAAGTGATACCTCATGTACTCTTTACAAACCTACAATCAGCAGCTCTAACATCCTAACAGAAAAAAGTAATGCTAGCAGATGGGCACTATCAGTCCATTTGTGCTGCTATAACAAAATACCACAGACTGGATAATTTATAAAAAACAGAAACTTAGGGGCCGGCCCGGTGGCGCACTGGATAGTGCGCCGCTTGGGAAGCGTGGCGGCGCTCCCGCCCGAGGGTTCGGATCCCACATAC
>NW_007733884.1:12885-36724 GCF_000696425.1 Galeopterus variegatus
AAAAAAAAAAAAAACAAAAAAAAAAAAAAAACAGAAATTTATTTTATAAATAAATTTCTAAAATTTATTAGGCTGGGAAATCCAAGATCAAGGCACCGGCAGGTTTGGTGTCTGGTGAGGGCTGCTCTCTGCTTGCAAGATGGTACCTCGAATGCTGCTTCCTTACATAGGGGAAAGAATGGACTCACCCCCTTGAGCCCCCCCTTTTTTTTCTTTATTAAATCAGGAACTTTCAACCTTGAGCCCTTTCATAAGATGCTAATCCCATCCATTAGGGCTCTGCCCTCAAGACTTAATCACTTCCTAAAGTGCCCACTTCTTAATACTATCACACTGGTGATTAAGTTTCAATATATAGACCACTGGCCAGTTGGCTCAGCTGGTTAGAGCACGTTATTATAACACCAAGTACAAAGGGTTTGGATCCCTGTACTAGCCAGCCACCAAACATAAATAAATAAATAAGTTTCGATGCATGAATGCTGAAGGAGACACCAACATCCAAAGCATGGCAGGTACCATGTATGCTCAGGACCATACACAGGAACAAGGAGCCCAAATTCATCAAGACGTAAATATTTTTAAGCACTGACATATATAGTAAGACTCCAAACAGGTCTCTCAACCATTTTCCCCTAGAGTGCTGACAATGCGGTGGAAAGAACAAAAGACTGTTATCTACTTACTAACTGTGTGACAAGGAGTAGGTCACGTTGTTAATAGCTTGGGCACAGTCGAACACTGTGTCAAGAGGCAGGAAGTGACAAAGACCACTTCTCCTAGTCTCAGTGTCCTGCTCCAAAACACAAAGCTCTAACCCACTCCCAGGCCTGTGATGAGGGTCAAAAGAGTGAGCCCAGGCTTCAAAATGATGAAGCCAAAGCGAGACCACTGTGCTGGCATCCTGCAAGCCACCTGGGTGGTAGGACAAGTCAGAGATACAGGGGAAGTAGGTGTCAGTGCAGAACTCAGGTGAGCAGTGGAGTAAATCATGGCACAAACACACAAAATAACAATTGTGCCGCATTTTCCAATTGTTTCTTTGCCTGCTCAGGCTGCTATAACCAACTGCCCTAGATGGGTGACTTATAAACAGCAGAAACTTATTTCCCACAGTTCCGGAAGCTGGAGAGTCCAAGAACAAGGCACTGGCAGATTCCCTGTCTGGTGAAGGTCTGTTTCCTGGACTACCTTCTCTCTGTGTCCTCACGTGTCCTCACGATGGATGAGGGAGTTCTCTGGGGCTTCTTTTATAAGGGCACTGACCCCATTCGTGAG
The DNA here is from genome assembly GCF_000696425.1 of Galeopterus variegatus. Lineage (NCBI taxonomy): Eukaryota > Metazoa > Chordata > Mammalia > Dermoptera > Cynocephalidae > Galeopterus > Galeopterus variegatus. Next base: position 14,164 of record NW_007733884.1, read on the forward strand.
GCTCCATCGTCATGACCTAATCACCTCCCAAAGTCCCCACTTCCTAACACCATCACATTGGGATTAGTTTTCGACATATGAATTCCGGGGAAACACAAGCATTCAGACCACAGCACAATACCATTATTCCATTAAGTGAAAATGAAGATACAAAACTGCATGTAAAGTATGAACTTATGTAAACAAAATTCATGGATAAAGCTAGGAAATCAATACAAAAAGGTTAACTGTGGGATGATGGGTTTTTCTTTTTCCTTTATTTTTCCAATTTTCTACACTTGACATTTATTTATAAATTCATGAGAGAAAGCATCATTACATTTGTTTTCTAATTTAAAGAACTAAAGCATGACTGAAAGCAGTCTTTTTTAAAATAATAGTATATTGACAATTTTGCTACATTTCACTCTCAAGGATAGCCAGCCCTTGTGATAGAGGAGCTCCATAATTATAATACTGTACACGGAACCAAAATGAACTCCTGGACTATTCAAGATTTTAATTGTTAAAGGATTTGAAATAAATTTTTTAAATAAAACAGTCCCGTCAAATTTTAAGGATCTCACCAGTATTCAGCTTGCAGCACATGCCACGAGCCCTTCAAGGTGGTGCCAGACATTGGTCAAGGTATAAAATGTGCTTTGCTACAGCCAGGAATATGCACTTGGTACATATTTTCCAGGCAAACATCAGGCGCAGCTGGTGGTGTGTGTGACATGGGTGTGTAAACTGCTGGCAATAAAAGATGACAGCCACACCATAATGTCAAGGCAGCACCTGTGGTCACCAGAACACAGGAGGTTAAGGCCTTGTGAATGCACAAAACAGAGCAGGGAGACAGACCCAAATGGACTGAAGGCGCAAAGGACGTAGGAGCAAACGGCGTGAGAGCTGTGAGGCTGTGCGACACCATGGCAGTGACCGGGCTATAACTGCTGCTAACGTGCACAGCCACAATCCCCGTGGTATTGAGAGTAGGCAGTGACCACGAAAGTACGGGAAACACTGCTCTACTGCAACTTTTCAAGCATGCTCCAAACCAAGGTGCGCGGCTGGGTAAGCTGAGTACCTGATTCTCTGCTTCCCCCACAACAGTCTGTGAAAGCTGTCGTGTTTGATCCTGACCATTCCTGTGACTGATTCTAACCACTCCTCCCAGAGAGAACAGTTTACCCTTCCCATGTACTATACAGAACAAAATGCCTTAAAGGCAGGTACATTGTCACGGTTATAGCACGACCTTGTTAAAGAGAGGAGAATTCATTACTTCAACGGGCATCTAGCTGGTTGTTCAGATTCAGCGAGGCGCCCTTGGAGTAAGAACTGAAGCTGTAAACCCTCAGCCCCAGAGAACACTCTTCCCCCAGCCACTGGCTGTATCTCACAAATATATGGTCAGAGGCCACCAGAAACAGCAGGAGAGAGGAGGCGGACGATACTTTATAATCTCCAACACGATAACATAATTCAAAGCTTTCTTCCTATCTTTACACAGATTTATAAAAGTATTTTCATCATTACATAAATACAGCATTGAAGTGCCATGTGTCTAGGACGAGTTCATTTGATATCTCAAGGCTCTGTGATAAAGGCTTTCGATATCCCCTAAAAATAATTTCTGGAGAGAAAAGTAATTTCTGTAAGGGTTGTTTGAAACTACCACACTTCTATTCCTCAAATCTCAAAATACTAACACTAAAAAACAACGCTTCAAATTTAAGGAAAAACTTCATGTTAATTCTGTATATATTCAGTTGGCAGAAGTGAGCGAAAAGATTTGGCAAGGGTTTTAAGTAAACTCTCAGCTGACATAAGGTAAATCAGGGTTATTTCCCAAAAGCAGAGAACATCATCACTGCAGCCCCACCATAAGCCAAGCCTGAATTTGGGGACCAGACCCAAAGTGACTTGTTTCCCCCCCCCCTTTCTTGAGGATGTGGTTGCTGTTTTCGGACCCAGCCCAGGTCTACCAGCTGCCAGGAGTACTTGCAGATTACCCAGGAAGCTGTGGAAAAAGTACTACAGCCAGAAGGTCATGAAGGGGCCAAGTGGGCAACAATCCTCTTTCAAAGCATCTGGAGATGTGGTAGGGCTTCCCACAGCGCCAGCACAGGAAGCCAAGTACTCCCCCGAGGTGTCAGAGACCTCACCTTCTCCAGGGCCTCAGAACTGAGCTCTTCAATAACCAGACTATCTCACAGATAAACAATCTAAGATCACCAAGGTTCGTGACATTCATGTGCGAATCAATTTCCTCTGGGCAAATGATATTTTTATGCCTGTTTAAATAACAAGCAGTCTCCCATGACAAATGCATTCCTCATCCAAACAATCAAGCAGCCTTCCGGCCACTCCTCTGCCCAACATCACTTCTGGCAACAAGCACAGTCCAGCGGCAAAACAGCACCTATGGAGGGAGCCCACGGGGCACCCGGGGCCAGAGTTCAGACCCTAACAACACAATCCCACATTCCTGAACCTGCTATTCACAGCCACTCCCCTCTAACAGTATACAAGATGAGCCGTTAAAGAAAAATTGTGGAAAACACCACATTTTCCATGTCTTACACACCCAGATCTGAACATCATTCTTACAGATTTATGAAATACTTGCAAAGTCAGGAACTTGGGAAAACACACACACACACACACACACACACGCCTCTTCCCAGAAGTTTTATTTCCACAAAGTATGATATATACTAATCTATTAGAATGTTACTTATTTTAAAAATTCTTATTTCTGCTCCAAAGAAAGTACTTGCAAAGTCAGGAACTTGGGAAAACACACACACACACACACACACGCCTCTTCCCAGAAGTTTTATTTCCACAAAGTATGGTATATACTAATCTATTAGAATGTTACTTATTTTAAAAATTCTTATTTCTGCTCCAAAGAAAGTCCTAAGCCAGCCCCATACCCTTACTTCCAGTGATCCTCTGCAAAAAGCAACCCCAAAACCACAAGCCCTCACGATCAGAAACAACACCTGTTATTAGGCAATGTTTCCTGTCTTTTTACACCTAACAACAGTGTGAAATAGCTTGCAGAGATAAGGAATCGTGTAGCAACAGGATGTAAAGCCCAGAGGTTTAGGAGTATCTAAATGCACTGTTTAAATGCATATGTCATCTTTCCCTAAAGCCAGAGTCAGGCAGGGTAACCAATACCCACACGTTAAATTCAAAGACATCCAAACCTCATTTGAGTTCACAGCTCTTCCTTCACCCACCAGACGTTTTAATTACTGGCATTACCAATGAGTAACAGACTTCAGCTCCACCCTCCCCCCCCCATAAACCCTAATTCGTTATAATGCCTTAAGGGCAAGAATTCTCTACCATAAGCATCTCTGCTGGTCACATATGAACTTCTGATAAACACCTCTCGAGTTTCTGGATTTAGAGCATTACAGAAAGAAAAGACATAAGGGCTCTGCTACCAAATCAGATGGCCACACTGAAGCTCAGTTTGCAAAATGGCCTAGACGAATCTTGACATACAGATTGAATTGGGGTAAAGTAGTAAAAGAACTATGAAAAATGCAATGCAATATGCAAAAATACCGTATGGTTATCGCAGCACTAATAAGCAAAGAATGCGCCCTAAAAACTTGAAGATTGGAAGAAAAAGGCATTAAAAGCTGGCTGTTCTCCCTTGGGGAAAATGAAAAGTGATAACTAAGTAATAAAGACAGACAAGGTCAATTGCAGACAACAACCAAGTCTTGAGGTGCATGGAGCAAGAGACTTTCCCCATCCAACTCTTTGAAGACAGCTTCATTCTACTTCTGAACAAGTAGAAATCACATCTACAGCCCCTTCCACCTTCTCCTTCCCTTGCTAGATGAAGATGGCCCCAGGGTCACAGAGGCTTGGGGGCTTATTCCTCACCGGTATTGGAATTCTGGGCTAGAGCCAGAGACTTGGCACCAAGCTCGTAACAGGAGATTCTGGCTCCCACCTGGACCTGAAGAAGCTGGTCTTGGAATGTCAGAAATTCCATTTCTGGGCTTTTCGATTGAAAAGTTTACTCACACGCCATGGAGATACGATACTACCTGCAGAGTAGATTTGAGTTTGTAGAAAAGAAAGTGCTCTGCAGTCAGAGGAAGGCCAGGCACAAACACCCTGCTCTGGAATCCTCACCTTTAGAGCCCTGAGGACCCATACAGAAGAGAGGGTCCCACCTCCTCATTTGACAGGTGAGGAATCTGGGCCTGAAGGAAGTCGGCTGGAGGATGGGGGATGGGGGGGGTCACATAGCACCAGGAATGACCTGCATATGTGAGAATGGAACCCAGCTCCTAAATCCTGCTCCAGGCCCTCCCCACCCTTCAAAAGTTGGGGACCACACACAGAGCTTCCAATTTTTCCATAATAACAAACAGGGAAGAACAGACTGATGTTAGCAAAGCTCTGTGGCTTCAAGCACCATCCCAGGTACTTCAGAGCCATTTTATCCCCAGCTACTCATAACATTCTAGTTAGTTACATGCTATTAGCTCCATTTCCCAGAAGAGGAAACCAAGGCCCAAGGGCATACAGGTAATAACAATGAGATTTTTTTTTTCCTTTCCTACCTCCTAAGAGTCCTATTCTTTTCCACAAAACACTTGAATATAGATGTAACTTACATGGAGAAAAACCCACCAAAGCCAAATTAACTTTAAGCATTCTACACAGATCTTAGTTGTGAAAAACTAAGATTTGGATTTCTACATGATATTCAAAACAAAGGACTCAACGGTAAACCTAAAAATGCCCCCAAATCAAATTCTAATTCTTCTTTTCCTTTTTTTTAAAAAATGAGTTACAATGCATCTCTGAACAAACTCCAGTTCTCTTTCAATTCTCCACTCAACCTTAATGGGAAGAGAAGTGAGGGTCTCCAGGGCCAGGCCCAGGGTCCTCGAGAAGGTAGGGACCCGGCAATGGGGGCTACAGTCCCAGCAAACTAGTACAGTCAAGTCCACAGGCCAGGAGAGGCTAAGAATCAGACACAAAAGTCAAGGGTGATCTCAAAAAAGTTAAACACAGAATTACCACATGATCCAGCAAGTCCCCTTCTGGGTATATCCCCGAAAGAACTGAAATTAGGAACTTGAACAGAAACACACCTGTCTTCATAGGAGCATTATTATTTTTTTTTTTTCCTTTTTGTCTTTTTTCGTGTCCGGCAACAGATCGCAACCCTCAGTGTCGCGCCCGTACCGGACCGGGACCGGCAACGGGATGGCAACCTTAGGTGTTGTGTCCGCACCTCGCTCAGCCAGTGAGCAGGAACCGGTCTGCATGTGGGATCCGAACCCTCGGCGGGAGCGCAGCCGCGCTCTCAAGCGGCGCACTGTAGTAGTGCGCCACCGGGCCGGCCCGGGAGCATTATTTTTAATAGCCAAAAGGTGGAAGTAACCCAAGGGTTCCTCAATGGATGAATGGATAAACAGAATGTGGTATACACATATAATGGAATATTATTCAGCCTTAAATAACATTTCTTGAAAATCTTGAGAACCTTGTGAACCTTACGCTAAGTGAAACAAGCCAGACATAAAAGACAAATACTGTAGGTTTCCACTTATAAGAGGGACCTACGGTAGTCAAATTCATAGTGATAGAAAGTAGAAGGGTGCTTGCCAAGGGCTGGGGGCAGGGAAATGGGGAGTTATGTTTAATGGGTTTGGAGTTTCAGTTTTGCAAGATGAAAAGAGTTCTGGAGGAGGGTGGTGTGATGGCTGCACAACAAAGCAAATTTACTAAATTCCACTGAATTGTACTCTTAAAGATGGTTAAGAAGGTCACTTTTGTATTATGCACATTTTATCTGAATTTTTTTTTTATATCCGTTACTTAAACCGTTAAACAAACAAGGGTCTCAACAGAAGCAGCCCCAAACAAGATGGGTGGGAGCGGGTCTGAGGAGCCCAGTGGGCTGGGGGAAGGCAGCCACAGAACCCACAGTTCAGGGGTCCCTTCTTCTTGCTGGAAAGGCTGACCTCTGTCAAGTCAGTGAAAACACAGTGAGAACATCTCCGCCTCAGTCACCGCTCCTCCTCCTGGGCCCCGGCTTCCTCATCCATAAAGAATATGGGCTGGTGGTCTCCAAATCCAGCTCAACGTCCACCCTGCTGTGGCCCTCAGAGGTGCAGCGACCAGGAGACCCCGCAGTGAGCTGGGTGCCACCTTCGCAATCCAGAGACTTGAACCCACAGCTGCCGGGGTTATTTTTAAACAGGAAAATGAGTCCATATCATCCAGTCACTTCCACAAGGCTGCTGAGCTGCTTCACAAGAGGGAGCAAGGACGGGGGGAAGTCTGGAAGCATTGGCCCGTGTCAGCTGTGCCAATGCTCCATGGGAATGAGTAGGGCTGAGCCCATAAGACAATGGCCACATCCTGAGGCCCAGTGCAGAGCCCCAAAGGGTCTCAAGCTAAGTTGTGCTCACAGATATTCCATGGGCCTCGGTCCCTGGTGAGGGGAAGGGGTCACGAAGACTTCTGAGGTGGAAGCTACTTAGCCCAATTCTTTTGGCCCTGCTAAAGAGCTTGCAGATAATAACCTTAAAACAGGCAAGAACCTAAAAGACAGGGCTCAAAGGCTAGCCTAATGCCTTTGACTAGATATTTCAGTTTTTAAGGGGAAGAACTACAAAAAGCCAGTCTCCTGTAGTATGGTGAAAACAACACAAAATGTTTTAATAAAATAAGTTCAAAATGACGCCCTGGCTGGCACAGTTAGAGGGGTTCGCAGTGCACACTTGAGAATACCAGCCTTAGACTAATTACTAGAGTAATCTTCAGCTCCATGAGGGCAGGACCTGGTTCTGTTCACTGCTACATCCAGGTGCCTGGAAGAGGGCTGGGCGAACAGCAGCCCAGGCAAACACCTACTGAACAACCTCCTTTCCCAAGATCTCCATTCTCTTAATAATCAACAAAAATAGGTGTTCCAAAGAGAAAAGCAGAGGGTGGTTAATTTCAGATTCCCAATACAGTGGATTGAATTACGTCTCCTCAAAACTCACTGAAGCATCAATTGTGTACCCCAAGTTTTACATACTAGAAACCTGATACCCACTGTGACTGTTAAGAGGGTGGGAAATCCTATTACGGTAATTGAAAGGTGGGGCCTTGAGGACGTAATTAGATTGTAGGACCATGCCCTTAGTGAATGGATTAAAAATGGTGGTCAGGGGTGTGGTTCTGAGGGCTTTAAAAGAAGCCACCATTTTCCAATTTTGCAATGGAAATTTCTCCACCATTTTCGCAATGTGATACTCTGCCATCACTTTCGCCACCACCAAAGAAGACTCACCAGAAGTGTCCCCTAGACTTTGGACTTCCAGCCCCAGAAACTGTAAGCAATAACTTTCATTATCTTATCAATTATCCAGTTGCATGTATTTTGTTTAAAGCAACAGCGACAGACTAATAGACACAATAAAGTTATTTTTCCTCCAGAAATGTCCTAAATAAATGGTTCTTTTAAAATAATTATAAGTATACACTGTATTTTGTTATTACAGCCTAAAAATACCTCACTGAAAGTGAACAAGCACTTCTGGGTCTACACTTAAACTCACTTGTTTACCGCACTTCTCATTTGGGAATAAATTCAAACGTAAAGACAAGCTGCAAGACCTGAAACAGGACAAAGAGCACTCGTGTACTCTTTGCCAAGATCAGATTCACCTCCTGTTAACAGCGTGCCCCATCTGCCTTCTCACGTGCTCTCTTTCTCGCTTCCTCTCCATATAAGATGATATATGATAGAATTACACACACACACAAATTTTTTTCTGAATCACTTAAGGAGAGGTCTATTCCTAGGAGCAGCTATATTCTCTTACATAACAGCAGCACAGTCACCAACTTCAGTAAGCTTCACAGATGCTACACTCGTACCTACCATTCATATCCAATTTTGTCAGCTGACCCAGCGACGTCCCCACAGCACTTTCCCTCAGCACAGTCTCCAACGCAGGGTGGGAATTACGTCCAGCATCCTGCTTCTTCAGTCTCCTTAAATAAAGAACTTTTCCACAGCCTTTCTTTGTATTTTGTGACTTTGATACTTTAGAAGTCAAAAGTCCCTATTCCCTCCCCACTTTTTGTTTTGTTTTGTAATAACAATACTGCTACATTTAAAATACAATCTTATGGGGCCGGCCCGGTGGCGCACTGCTACAGTGCGCCGCTTGGGAAGCGCGGTGGCGCTCCCGCTGAGGGTTCGGATCCCACATACAGACCGGCCGCTCACTGGCTGAGCAAGGTGCGGGTGCAACACCGAGGGTTGCGATCCCGTTGCCGGTCCGGTACGGGTGCAACACTGAGGGTTGCGATCCATTGCTGGTCACAAAAAAAGAGACAAAAAGGAAAAAAAAATAAAATAAAATAAAAATAAAATACAATCTTATTCGAATTTATAGATTTATCCATAAAGTTTTAATAACATTCTCTATACTTAAAATGTAAATCTCTCTGAAGTTGTAAGCAATCGGAAATTGTCTAATTTATACAATTCTGATCCTAAATACAACTTTTCTAGAATGCATATAGCAATATTATAGTATATTAAAATGTGTGTTGCCAAAAACTCCCGGGTTATGATCCATTTTGTATGAGTCCATCAGCCATTCAAGCCTCTCTCTGAGATTCTCTCCCTTTCACACACACACACACACACACACACACACACACACACACACACACACACTTTGTAATGACCTTTCTCTTATAAATGGATGGTCACCTATGGGGATTTTGGTCTTGAGTTACTGTAAGATTTCAGGTACCATCAACACAACCAGATCTCTGGCTTTGCCTATAGTTAGGGATTCTATAAATTTTAATTCAACTAAAGTAAATAAGTTTACTAGTATATGATTCTAACTTAACATTTAGCTTCTAATATAGAATGCTCAAATCCAGTTTTCCAGGCCGTATAGGAAGTTACAGTCAAAAAAGGAAAGCAATTTCTGCAGTGAGATACACATCCTGTCAAAGAGAACCCTCCAGCTGACAAGAGGCTCTCCAACCTTCTTTCTCCTCAAATCTAAATGTTTTATTTGGATAAAAGAAGACAAGCAAAAGACTGAAAGACAAAACAGCACCTGCTTAGTACAGACCTTTTCGTTACAGTCCACCTGAACAGCAGAAATCAGAACTGTAGCTCTAGCGAACACCACCATCAACCTCACCAAACAGCACTTCTCCAGTTAATACACCAAACTCTAAGCGTGATCACTATTGGCCTCACCTGGCTATGAAGCCGCCTCAGGTGCTTCACTTCACCTAGCAGCTGGCAGGCCAGTGCACACATATCTTTTGTTCAGCTGACGGAATTCAGCAGTAGGCACTGGGGAAACAGAGGGGAAACTGCAATTCACAGGGGCTGCCCACTGCGCAGGGAGCACATGCTCTGCCATGATTCCTCGGGGGCCAGAATCTCGCAGCTCTGTAGAGGGCCCCACTTCCCAGGAACCACTCATAACCCGAGCAGATTACCAAAAGACAGGTGACCTGCTGATTTCTAGAGTCATTTTTACCTAAAGTAATTTTTGTGTTTCATGGTGATTTGGGAACCTAATCCCCACATCGACAGTCAGCTCCATTACACTGGGATTAAATGGGTCCAAACTCTCCCTTACCTCAAGAATGTAAGGGAAGCTACGTGCTAAAACAAAAACATGCCAGTGTGCACACATGCGTGTGCACACACACACACACACACACAGAGTTTTGGGACGCTGGATTTACTAAGATCTAGTTTAATCCTTCTCTCCAGCCAAATCCTTGCTGTGACTGAACCCTTGATAGATGGATGATCACTGGCTATATGAGGGTACTTCAAAAAGTTCGTGGAAAAATGGAATTAAGAGATAATACAAATCTTTCCACAGCCTTTTGGAAGACCCCTCATATATTCTGAGAACAAATGAAAGCCTTGCTTAAATTTTACATTTATTTTTAATTATAACAGCAAAACAGCAACATAACAAACTCAAGCCCTCTTTAGCTCTCTCTGCTACATCTCTATCTGAGGTTCAGCTGTGCTGTTTATGCCTTTTTAAGAGTGTCTCTGGGGCCGAGCCTGTGGCGCACTCGGGAGAGTGCGGCGCTAGGAGCACAGCAGCGCTCCTGCTGCGGGTTCGGATCCTATATAGGGATGGCCGGTGCGCTCACAGCGCTCACTGGCTGAGCGGGTGCAGCCGGTCTCAAAAAGGACAAAAAAAAAAAGAGTGTCTCTGTCATCCAAATACTGCTCCTCAAGTAGGAAAGTCCAGAGAGTCCTTCCGAACCATTTATCCCTAGGCAAATTCCATTTAAGAATGCCACTACATTTCTTTATTAAAACTTTCCTACATCCCACCCAAACTGGGCCACAAATTTATTTAAAACCCTATTAAATGGATTCAATAATTCAGGATAGCCAAACTTCCTGGTCAACCTATATAATTCACTGAAATGATATTTAATCTGTATTTTACGTCTAGAAGTAAATTATATTTTTTGGATCCTGATAATTATTTATAACAAAAGACTAAGTACATCTATGAAACTGAGAAGTAAATCTGGGCAAAACACGTAGTGAAGTGAGATCAGATTCCTACCAGCATCCACTCCAGACGAGACAGTACAAGGGGTGTCCCCACACAGGTGCTATATGACACCAAACGTGAAGCAAGTGACATTGCCCAACTTTTAGGTTGCCATGGTCTCCTCAAAGTATCGCTTTTGCCAGGTGAAACAATCACTGTGCAGTGTTAATCCAACATCTGTGGGTCCCATTTTAATCAGTTAATTCTTTTGGTGCTAAAGAAAAAACAATCTTTTATTCTACTACTCACAACACTCCTGACACCAGGTATGTGGGAGTTTTCCCACACCAACCAGTTCTCCAACTCTCCAGGCACCGCTGGGTGTCCTACAATTCAATTCGGACACTGCATGGAATCAGTGCAGACCCCAGAGGTTAAGGGCTCAGTCCCACAAGACTCAGTCCCCACTTCAGATGCCAATTGCAAGTCCCAGATTGTAACCTGTACTTCTAACCAACCGGTTATAAATCAAGGGTTCCCACGATCCCCTCCTCGTGTTTGATAATTTGCTCACAGAACTCAGAGAAACACTGACTTTTGTTTATTGGTTTATTATAAAAGATATGAAGGAGACAGATGAACAGCCAGGTGAAGAGGTATATAGGACAAGGTCCTGAAGGGTCCCCAGCACAGCATCTTCTGTCCCTGTGGAGCTAGGGCGCACCACTCCCAGCATGTGGATGTGTTCACCAACCACGAAGCTCTCTGAATTCCATAATTCAGGGATTTTTATGGAGACGTCATCAGATAAGCAACAATCTAAAGCACCTCTCTCCTCCCAAGAGAACGGGGGGTGGGGCGTGAGTTACAAGCTTGTAATCATGGCTTGGTCTTTCTGATGACCAGCCCCATCCAGGAGCCCACCAAAAGTCTCCTCATTAGAACAAAAAAAGTTCCTATCACCCAGGAAATTCCAAGGATTTAAGAGCTCTGTGCCAGGAACTGGGGTTAGAGACCAAATACTAGAACAAAAGATGCTCTGAGCACGCATGTCACTCAGGAAATTACAAGGGTTTTAGTAGCTCTGCATCAGGAACGGGGAGCAGAGACCAAATAAATATTTATTGTATTACATTAGGAGCTCTGTGCCAGGAACCAGGGGCAGAAACAAAATACGTATTTATTTTGTCACAGGTAGTCAGGTTCTTTGAGGCAGTTTTTTTTCAGTACTGAGTATTTAACCTCATTTCTAAAACAAAATTCCTTGGGAAATAGCTCCTGAGGTACCCCTCACCTGGACGCCTTATCTGCTCGCTGGGCCTACTCAGACCCAACCTCTGGCCCCTCTCAAGGCTCAGCAGCTCTTCCGCAAGTCCACAACACCTGCAGATCCAGCATTCAACAATACTCTATTTGTTCACAAACATTTGTAACCAAGAAAACAACCACCACCACATCCCACCTTGAGAGAGCTGCCTTCCCATGCCACACCTATCTCCTCACCGCCCGTTCGGTCTCCAGTCCACTCCTGCCCACGTCGCCCTGCACGCACACTGCTCTCACCCAGGTCGCCAACATCTCACTAGCCTTCTCCATACAGTACTGCAGAGTGGATCTCTTCCTCCTTCCCATATATACTTTCTCTCAGCTCCAGGGAAATGACACTCTGCTGACTTCCTGCTCTCAGTCCCTTCTGCGGTTTCCTCCCTACAGGTCTTACTAGACAACTCCCAGGCATCTCAAACTTAACTTGTCAAAACGGACTCTCAGAGGCCTCAGGGCCTTTGCACATGCCATTTCCTCAGAAGGCTCTTTGCCCAACTTTTCACCCAGCTAACACCATTCTGTGCACCCTGAAGGTCCCAGCTGAATCACAGGTCCTCAGAGACACACTCACTCCCTGATGCTCCAACCTAAATTAGTTTCCTTTTTCTTTCGAATCCTCCCACACTCACCGCCATTTATAGTTGAGAATTTCGTGGTTTAATATCACCCCACCCCTGCCAACACCACCTCCACCTCTCCAGACTGTAAGCTTTGCAAGAGCACAAGGCCTGGCACTGTTGAATGAAATGCTCTTTGGGTTTTTTTCTTACTCTTTAGTTAGAAGTAATTAACTCAGTTTAGCCAATATATCTGGGAAACAATTGTTTGAAGCATAAAATCTTCTACAAAGCGAAAACTATTTTTGTTATTTTTGTATTATTATGCTATTGTTTTGCAAATTAAGAAACTGAGACCCCAGAAGGAGCAGGTCATGGTCACAGAAACACATCTCTGAGGCTGGAAAACAAACAAAGATCATGAACTTCTAACTCTAAACTGATTTCCTCTCTAGAGAGGAAAAACAAATTTCAGAATAGATATCTTTTAATTTCAAATAAAAGTACCTGACTAAATCAGATGCATATCCGAAAATAGTTTGAAGCCTCTGTGAAAAGACACACCCTCGCCTGCTAGACATTTTGAAGGCTAAATATAGTGCACTGAAAGGACAAACAGCTGAGGCGCAGGCGTCCAGGGAGAGCGTGGTCCAGGGACGGTGGTGGAGCGATGGTGGAGCACTGCTCCAGCGTCCTCCTGACCTCCACTACCCAGTGCTGTGGTCTGAGGGTCTGTCCCCTCCAGAGCTCATGTGGAAGCTTGATCCCCCATGTGGCAGTGTTGAGAGGTGTGACTTTAAGGAGGTAATTTGGATTGTAAGGGTTCTGTCCTCATGAATGGATCAATCCATTCATAGATAAATGGGTAAAGGTTTAATGGGTTATCAGGAGTACACTGGTGGCCTTATAAGAAGAGGAAGGAAGCACGGGGACTTGTTCCTGCTCAGCTCTCACCATGTGATCTCCTGTGCTGCCTTGAGGCTCTGAAGAGAGTCCCCACCATGTAGAAGTCCCTCTCCAGATGCGCCCCTTGGACCATGGACTTCCCAGCCTCCAAAACTGTAAAAATTAAATTGTTTCTTCATGAGTTACCCAGTTGCAGGTATTCTGTCATAAGCAACAGAAAACTGACTAACATACCCATATAGAGCTGCTAACCAGAAAAAATGCCAAACTCTTCCAAACATCCTATCCTCTCTATATTTTACCAAAGTTCTAGGTGCACGTAAACAAGCACGTAATTCTACAAGGCTCATGAGAAACACAACAGTCCCCTCACCCCTCTCCACACTCACTTCCCATCTTCCCAAGGGTAATCTCCTCCAGTTCTTTTTATATTCACCTTCACATCTCTAAATAACACGTCTACCGACCACTTCTTGAATTTTTAGCGTACGCATTAGCTGTCAACTTTCACAAGTGCAGGACTTAGTTCTTTCGTTGACCACCACGCCACCCACCACTCGTGCCTTAGTTATGCAACAATTTTGGTTAGATCATAAGTCAATGCTTCCATTATTGTAAATACATAAATATTAGTAAGAGCTCAGCTTTGTAGTAAAACAATGAAACTTTCCCTGTCCTGTACAACTTTTTGTTTTCCCTGGAGTTAACAACTACCCTGGAACTTCTGGCTTATTTAGCTTTCTTTGTATCAGTGATCTGTCCACAAATCCTCCCCTGGTGTGCAGATCTTCTTTCAACATGTGCAAGCACATTATGTGGTCACTTTCTCTTCTCCTAGAAGCTGTCCTGCAGCCTGCTGCACTATAGGCTGGCAGGGGTGGGGAGAGGCGAGTTCCACTGTCATCCAGGACCTCCCTTCACCATCACCTTGGAGAATCCTTTCTAAGTAAGGCTCTCTTCACAAAAAGGTAACAAAAAGTACAAGCTCTTAAGGAAAAAGACTGATACATCTGACTGCATGAAAATTAAGAACACTCGTTCTTCAGAAGATCCATAATGAACATAAAAGGCCAGATCACTGTATGAGAGATTATTTTAATATATAAAATTGAAAAAGAATACATCACACACACACACACACACTCACAACACAGAGGTCCTGAAGAAAAAATAAATAAGAAAAAGACATAACCCAACAGAAAAAAATGGGCAAAAGACACAAATATTTCTCAGAAGGAAAAACAAATACTTATAAACACATAAAAACATTCAAATACTTATTAGTATTACAGATAAATGGCACCTCAGTGGTTCTGAAATACTATTTTAATACCTACCAGATTGGCAAAAAGTAACATCCCTACAAGTATCAGCAGAGATGTACCACTCTGGGAATTTTTATACAGTGCTGCCAGAAATATAAGTCTGTGCAATCACTTTAGAAAACAATTTGGAATTTTCTAGAAAGGTTGAAAATGCACATCCCTACAACCACTGTTATGGCTATTCACAAATGTTCCAGTTATCCCGGCACACAGGAGGATGGCACGTCCTCAAGGCTCTGAGTTTATACAGAGCTGTGTAACTTGCTGTGGCCAACGTCACGTAAACAGAAAGGAAGCTCTAAGAGCCAGAAGGAGATAGAGAATGGAGCCTCCCCCCACCTGCCTTTGAGCCCCCACCTTGAGAAGAGACCCCTGTTGGCTCACCCTGTATATACAACTTGAGGGAGAAATAAATTCACGTGTTGGGGTGTTTGTTACCGCAGCATAACCCCGCCCATCTGGCCGGATGCAGCCCACAAGGTCACTCACAGATATATCATTTTCTAGAGAAACATTTTCATGGGTAGACACTATACAAGAATGTTCATAGCAGCATTATTTGTACTAGCAAAAACAAAAACTAGAATCCAAATATCCACTGACGCAAGAATGAATAAAAAAAATAATGGTATATTCATTCAATGGATTACTACACATCAACGAAAATGAATGAACTGTGGCTACGTGCACCAACATGGTTCCATGTTAAAGAAACAACACTGGGCAGGGATGAGAGAGAGTGATCAAGCTGCAAAAACAATACTTAAAGTATGGATAATTTCCCTTGTACAAAGATACAAAAACACACAAAACTAAACAATGCATTGATTAGGGGTACATATAAATGTGTTAAAAATATAAAGAAAAAACAATGCAGAATTAACACATAATTCAGGACAGTGGTTCCCACAAGGGAGGGAAGAAAATATAATCAGGAAAACAAAGAAGTGGTCTCTCAGGCATTGGAAATATTCCATATTTTTAGTAACAGACAGTGCATATATAGAATTCATTCTATTACTTACACTTTATAGTTATATTAAGTACTCTTGTGCTCTTAGAAGATTTCACATCAAAAACTGACCACAACATGCAGTACCTTATTAAGGGGCTGTTTATTTTATTGTTATTGATTTTGTTGATTTTTCTTTCCTTTTTCTTTTAAGTAAAAAGCAGGAAGCAAAAAAATAATGAAATCAGGTGGAACGACAGACCCACCAAATGTCCAAGAATATGAATGACTCAAATTCATAGAGCTGTGTTACTTCACTGGTGGTGTCCTGGGGAAATTGTTCTGGCGCTGTATGGAGTCATTTACATACAAGTTACCAAAGGGCAGCTCTAACAGCTGGGCTGGCACAGCGGACGACGACTGCTCGTCCCTTAGTCCCTATAGCTCGCAGCACTGGTGTTAGAGTTATGAACAACTCTCTATTATTTACTCCTGTGTTCTGCATAATTTCCATTTCCAGGGCGATGCAAAACATTTCTCAACCACATAGGCTCACATCTATGAATTCTACTTGCCCATCCATGGATTCAATAAATATTTATCAAGAGAGCTCCAGGGACAAGAAACTGGCACCTCCCTCCTGAAGTTCACGGTTTGGTTTGCTCTAAAGAAATAAAGCCACAAAGAGCCCATGGTGACAAACAGTGGTGGATGCTATAAAAGAAAAGTGAAGCGCAGGACAAGAGGATCAGGTGGCCTGTCGTCAGGGGAGCAGAGGGGTCAGGTACAATATCTGCAGGAAGTGGAGCTCAGGCTGAGCCCTGCAGGGCGAGAAGAGGAGGCAGCTGGAGAAGATTCTGGGACAGAAAAGTGCCCGACATGCTGCAGAGTCTGTGCTTAAGAGCAGAAAGAAGGTGGAGGAGAAGCTGCTGACAGGTGGTGCAGGGGTACCTCATGCAACCCCGAGGAGCGAATGAAATACACTCAGGACTGAGCACATCAACACAATTGACGCAAGTGTTTTTAAAAAACAGGGGGAAAACTCTGTGCCAGAAATATTATCAGATTTATAACTTTCATTTTAAATATATTCCTCATTTGTGCAATGCTGCCATGATGTGAAGTCAAAATCATAAAATCCTTATCCCTTCACTGCTAGTAAGTGAATTCCTTAAAAGCTACCAGCCTCTCAATCATTTTCAGCCCTTCCTAAGGAGTTCCAGTTAGGCTAAAATGGCCAGCCTCCACTACCCACCACCCACACAATTATATCTCACATTATTTCCTGGAGTGATACAGTCCATGCCTTGTTCAATTATCTAATTACAAATACATTGCCCTTACGATGCTCTCATTATATGCAATTCTAGGAAACCTCAAAGCTTTTATCTATCAGCCCTTAAAAATGTACCCGTTATCTTACCTATCTAATTCTTCAGATGCATTCTCCCAAAGTCAAACTACTTCCTTTATTTGTGGTTTCTTCCTTAGTGGGCTTTTGGGAAACAAGACCAAAGCATAGAAGACTCTAAAGCCAACATCTAGGATGTCTACACAATGCAACAGGCTGCCCTTCTGAGTCAAAGATCTTCATTGTTGGTGGTGATGAAATCCACCAACAAATTCAGCTACCTGAGCAGGACTCCAGCCAATGTCAGAGAGACTAGCCAAGAAAGGCAACACCCATGCTGAACCTCACCAGTTTCCAAACTTCCGACAGAGTCACTCTGAGCAAGCCTGTGACCCCATGTACATGCTGAGACGGTCAGTCTCGCCTCCCCCAGTCTTTGAGACACCGTTCCAGAGGCAGCACTCACACTCGGCACATGAACACCAACGTGGAGCTCCCTTTATTTACCAGGATTTAATGCAGTCAAAGAAGCCCTATACCCAAATACTACAACACGCCTTAAGCTTGAGAAATATTTAGCCCAAGCTGCTATTTAAATATTTAATCTTTCAGTTACACTAATTAAATGCTGCACTTTCTCATACACAAATGACTTTTTTTATATCCTTCGTAATAATGAAAACTTTTTTACACCTTTATTCTCAGAAACCCTCTTGTGATTCAGTTTTTTCAAATGTTAGTTTGCTTTTCTTTTTTCAAATGTACTAAGTGCCAAGCACAATTGAGCCCTTGATGAATACTGTTTATTTTAATTCTAGCCCTTACTTTAATCGGAAGCCTTGTACATTGCTGGAGGGAATGAAAAATGGTACATCCCTGTGGAAAACGGTTTCTAACCCTCCACAGTGAGCTGCATTACTGACCCTGTAATGGCTGAGTTATAACCCAGGCTCAAAGAAACTGGATAAACTAGACTGAGGACTCACAGCCCAGAATCGATATCTAACAGACTTATCTTGACTCTGAAGCCCATATTTTCTACTATTTTCCACTACACCATACTTCCTCCCTCAACCCTAACTGTTTACAGAATCGGTTAACCCATCGCTACTCCAAATGCAATGACAGGAAACAAGGCTTCCATAAGCATTTTGCAAAATAGAAAACACCAATAGTTCATTTGAATTACAACTTTTTAACTGCCAGCCTCTTTGGTAAAAGAATTGCAAGATTATACAGGAATGCACATAATAAAACACTGGAAAATAAAAGAAAATCCTTCCGAGGGACACATCTGGGCAGTGATAGTTGGTCTTCAGAGTTAATGTTTATCCCACTCACTTCGAGTGCTCAGAGAACCCTGGGGAAGGGACAGCGATGCGGGTTCCTTCTGTCCACTGCCTTTCACGTCCTAACCTCTCCCACTCCCTGATCTCCCACAGCAGACTGAACTTTTATAGGAAATATTCCCTCGGGCTGGAGAAGATTGTATCCAAGTGAACACTGTATAACTGTACTTCCTTTCCTTTGCTACTGTATAACAGTAGCAAAATCACTTCTGCCAGAAGAGCTTTGAAAATACCTTGTAATACTGAATTCAGCCACACCATGTTCTAACTTGAGGAACAGGTGGCCACCTCCCAGTGCTGCCCAGAGCCCAGGATGTCCTTTTTGAGACAGGTTTCTGAAGGTAGTAACAGTGGCCACATCTGTGCCTGCCCTTTCTGGCCAACTGAGAAGTCAGTGCCGTGATCCTTCCCCCTCAAAAGAGGAAGATGCAAAGAGGACAGGAGGAGGAGGACTCTGTTTCCCATCCACCAGCCTCCAGCTTTCCGCAGTGGCCCAACCGCCAAGTACACAGGAAGCTGAGAGGAGACAGGGGGTGTTCGTGTTCCGGGAGATCAGTTCGGCCTCAGTCCAAAAAGGTGGGCCTCTACTCCCACCCAACTTTTGAGAAAAATGTGGGATCCATCCTTCATGTGTGTACTCATCCATCTATTCGTCCCACAACTGTTTCCTGATCATATATTATATGTTAGGCACTATCATAGGTAAAATACCTACTTTCACAGAACAGGCAATTTAGCAGGGGGAAACAAGAAAATACACAAGTATATTGCATGTTAGAAAGTGAGAAAGAGTTATGGAGAAAAATAAAACTGGAGATGTGTACAGGAAACATACACGTGTGCACGCACGTGTGTGTCTGTGTAAGTAGGAGGACTAATTATAATCTTCAATGAAACTAAAGCGTATATTTCTGAGGTTGGGCAATTCAGATTACTTCAACTGTCAGATCTCATATGTTTAAATTCCCACTATCTAATGACAAATTCAGCATCTCGATAAAAGAATAGAGACACCCTTTGGTTACTGCTCCCTTATATTTTATTTCCATTCCTTTTAGCCACCTCTACTCGCTTCCCTCCAGACAAGAGTCTAACCAGCCCGTCTAACTAGCCCCTGCTGTTTTCATGAATAAACTCAATCTAAGTTTTAAACTCTTAAACCGCTAAAAAACATCTACCAGATTAGAATTTTACATTTTCTGAAAACTGCCACCAACACAGAGCTGCCCTCTACGTCCCACCCATGTTGACTTAACAATATTTGTAAGCGGCCCCATGAAGACCAGCCCAAGTGCACGTGCTAAGTCGCAGTTGCTCAATCGGCACAAGTGCCACTTGCTTGCCAGCTAAATGCTTGAAGGTGAAGTGTCTAGCTGCAGAGGACATGTCAACCTTTCATGATCAACAAGAGCTCTAGGTCTCCAAGAAATAAAGCAAAGTGTCCCCTGTCTTTTTGTGGGCTTTTCCCCCTTTTTTTGATTGACCTTTTTGCCTTTAAGAATAAGAAAATTCTGCATATTCACAGTAAGTTCAAACCAAAGTAAACACCAAGGAAGGCCAGAACCACAGGCACAATGACAACATGAGACCTGCGTAGTTGTAGAATCAAAAGGCAGGGACCACATCATTTTGAGTTCATCACATCACAGATAGACTCTGGACAACAGAGTCAGAAACTCTTTGGAACGGGAGAGGGTCTGAAGCTCAACAGGCATCATATGTGTCTGGACCCATGTCCCCTGGCAGACAGTGAATAACTTGAAGGCAGCAGGCCCTCACCTACCACTCTTGGGACTCTTTCCCAAAGCCACCACAGACAGCATCACACACAGTGCGCAGTGAACTAAGTGCATGAATGAAAGTGTCTGCAGGACAAACTGTCCTCATGTTTCCCACTTCAAAAATCTTCAAGCCCCATCCTCACCCTCTGCTGAAGATCACTATAGACAAGGAACCTGCTTAATGCACCACAAATTAAGATACACTACCCTCAGAGAACTGGTGCACAAGGCCCTCTCCAGCCTTTTAGCCTCTGAGGCTCCTTGCAGGGCACCACCAACCTCCATTTCCCGAGAGCCTGGGCATGAAGCACCAGTGAGCTCTTCTGAGGTCCAACAGGCCTAATGGCCTCCTGCCTCCTGTACTAACTCCCTCCACAAAGCTCAAAACAGGTCCTGGAGCAGACTCGCCTGCTGTACACACTGTCCCCACTGCCCACCCGGACCACTGGTCACTCAACTGCCCAGCACCCCTTCCATCCAGAACCCTCAACTGCCCAGCGCCCCTTCCATCCAGAACCCTCAACTGCCCAGCGCCCCTTCCATCCAGAACCCTCAACTGCCCAGCGCCCCTTCCATCCAGAACCCTCAACTGCCCAGCGCCCCTTCCATCCAGAACCCTCAACTGCCCAGCGCCCCTTCCATCCAGAACCCTCAACTGCCCAGCGCCCCTTCCATCCAGAACCCTCAACTGCCCAGCGCCCCTTCCATCCAGAACCCTCAACTGCCCAGCGCCCCTTCCATCCAGAACCCTCAACTGCCCAGCGCCCCTTCCATCCAGAACCCTCAACTGCCCAGCGCCCCTTCCATCCAGAACCCTCAACTGCCCAGCGCCCCTTCCATCCAGAACCCTCAACTGCCCAGCGCCCCTTCCATCCAGAACCCTCAACTGCCCAGCGCCCCTTCCATCCAGAACCCTCAACTGCCCAGCGCCCCTTCCATCCAGAACCCTCAACTGCCCAGCGCCCCTTCCATCCAGAACCCTCAACTGCCCAGCGCCCCTTCCATCCAGAACCCTCAACTGCCCAGCGCCCCTTCCATCCAGAACCCTCAACTGCCCAGCGCCCCTTCCATCCAGAACCCTCAACTGCCCAGCGCCCCTTCCATCCAGAACCCTCAACTGCCCAGCGCCCCTTCCATCCAGAACCCTCAACTGCCCAGCGCCCCTTCCATCCAGAACCCTCAACTGCCCAGCGCCCCTTCCATCCAGAACCCTCAACTGCCCAGCGCCCCTTCCATCCAGAACCCTCAACTGCCCAGCGCCCCTTCCATCCAGAACCCTCAACTGCCTAGCACCCCTTCCATCCAGAACCCTCAACTATCCACTGCCCCTTCTATCCAGAATCCTGCCAACTCCCAACCCACTCCTTGGGTCTCAGTGAAGTCCTCTTTCCTGCAATAAACCCAACTACCAGCATTCTCGGAGGCTAAAGTTCAGCAAACGGAACGCCCCGTGCACTTAGTTCTGCTGTTTCAGGGCGTATTGATTCATTTCCCCACCTGACTCCACCCCAGCAGGGCCTTCCCAGACTGGCCCCAGAGAGAACAAGTGGACATCAACCCCAGGATCCAATCCTGGTCCTTTGACCTCTGCCGCATCTGTCTTCTCCCTAGAACACGGGATGTGACACAAAGGAGATCTAAGGTTCCTTTATTCAGTTTCCAAAGCCGGAAAATTTCATATAGGTCCCCTTAAAACAACTGAAAAAGGATAATAAATTGTTCTCCCATTGACCTGTTTAAACAGGTGTCTCAGCTAATGCAAGCTGGCCTTGATTTCAAGGAGCTTAGGATCATAACTTTTAGGAAAAGAATGCTTGATTTTTCATCAACTTCACGAGCTTGAATTTTTTCCATATCATTCCTTGGAAGAAAATGATAGAAGAAACTACCATTCCTTCGAAGGTGGGGACTGACATGCCCAATTTGCTACTGAGATTATGAGCTTGGGATTTCCACTGCCTCGGTTTCCCCTCCCGACCGTCTCTGTGCCCACCCTCCTGAGCTGGGGAGGATCCTGGATCGCTGGGGTCTCCCGCGCTGCGCCCCGCCGTGGGCTGACTGCGTGTCCCCAGCCGCGACACCACCTGGAGCCTCAGACGCGTCCAGATGGCCGAGTCGGGGCCGGCCCCGGCGCCCCGCGATGTCACCCGGCCCCGCACAGCGGCCCGCGCTCCCCCCGGGCCCCACTCTCTCCGGTCGCGCTGCAGCCGGCGTTTTTCCTTCGATTCCCGGGCCCAGCGGCGAGGGCACCTGCCCCGCTCGGAAAAACGCACGAGCCCGCGGGTCCCCGTGCCACAGCCCCGACGGGAGCCTGCGAGAGGAATGCAGAGAAAGGAAAACAAGCCCGAGGCAGGGCCGTCCTGGCCCGGCGTCCCGCGTGACATAGCCCCCTGAGACGCAGCCCGGGGCTGGGGGCCGCGGGCCCGGCCTCCCCGGCGCGCCCCTTACCGGTGAGGCGGCCGCCCCCCTC
>NW_007733884.1:37630-64803 GCF_000696425.1 Galeopterus variegatus
CCCTGCCCCCGCCCCCACCCCGTCGGCTCCCGTGGCGCCTCCCGGTTTCCGCGTCCCAGCCGCTCGGGCGCGCAGTTCCGGAGTGGAGGGAGGAAGTCCAGTCCTGCTGCCGGTTCCCCTCCTCCTCCCCACGGCTCTTCGCCCGCTCCGCCCCTCCGGGGGGGAAGCTCGGAGAGCAAGAGCTGTCTCCCCTCACCTCATCCCGCGAGGTGGGGAAGGACGAGGGAAAAGACGTCGTGTTCTTGCAGCTGCAGGTTGCCCAACCTACAGCATTTGTCTTGGAGGGGACAGAACGCACTCCTGTAAACCCAGTGTGTTTGGGTTTAAAATAACAAAACAACATTTGCCAGGTAACCAGAAGGTAGCATTAAATTCTTAAAACACTTATGTTCGGATCGTTTGATACTTAGCGCACGTTTTTGATGATCTCACAAGATCCGACTGAGGCAGCGACATTGTGGGAACCTGGGGCGGGTATCAGACCCCACCCAACACTCTGGACGTCCTTGGAGGGGCAGAGAAGGTACTGATATTAGAGCCACTCTTGTGGGTCCTCTTACCCAGAAATAAGTCCAGTCACGTGTGTTGTAAGAGACAGTGAAAAACTGGAAAATATGAACTAGGTGAAGAAAATCTACAGGGAATGTGGAGGTAGCGTTTAAAAATGAGTATTTCTTCAAGGCTGTTGTAGAAACACACATGGTAGCTGCCCTTGAACAGGCTGGGGGTGCCTCCAAGCGATTTCCACAGGGAGGCAGTTAAATCCAACACCCTAGCAAAAGGAGAAAAGAAAAACACCCATCAAAACGTTCTTCAGGCTTTGACAAAGGGAACCCTGACAAAATATGGCTGTTAACCAGGATGGAACTGCAAAGTAGACGTAGAGTAAATGCTACGGGACTCCTGGGGACTGTGTGAAACCCCTTCATGGAAGCCAAGGAACCAGTTTACAGAGGATCACAAGGGATCAGCTCAGAAACCCCGACCTGGCCTAGCAGACAAGAACCCTGTGGGAGGGGCGGGGGGGGGGGACAGACCGGACCACCCACCCAGGAGCCAGGGGAGCTGGTGGTCTAGGACAGGCAAGCCACTTGACAAATATCCCCTGAATAAAACTGAGGAAGGAAGTCAGCTATATTCGGGGGCATCAAGGTGCTCAGGGGTATGCAGAGTGGTCAGGCATGACAAGAAAATATTCCTTCCAGAAACGTTCACTGGCACCTCCCACTCTCAGACACGCTGCCAGGCCCTGGAATTGCAAAGATGACGAGGAGATGGGCCTGCCCTAAAGAACTCACAGGTGGGAAAATAGACGCAGAAAAGTACAGTGGGCATCATAAGGGAGTGTACTCAGGGGCGGTGAGGATGCACAGAATGAACGGCCTGTTCTGGGGGCAGGGATTGAGAGAGGTCCACAGAACAGCTGTTGCTTGACCAGAGCTCGAAAAATGAATACGGGTTTGCCAGGAGGTCAAATAGGGGAGGGCAAGTCTAGTAAATGGATCACTGCATATGACACTGTGGTTTAGGACAGCCATTGGACGCTGATGGCCCTAGATGGAATCCCACAACTGCTGCTAGTTAGCTGTGTGACCTTGACCTTGAGCAAGATACAAATGACAGGGAGACGCAGTTTACTCAACTATAAAGTTGGGATAATCATACCTCCCTTATAAGAACTAGCCGGGGTATAACATATTTAAGCACTTACGGCACAAAGTAAGCACTCAATGAACGTCAGCTGTTATTACAAAATGTGCAAACTTCCTGAAACAATCCATGCACATGCTCACTCATATTTGAAGCATTGTTAAGCTCCTATCTGCCAAATATGAAATATGACAGAAGCATGAAAAAGGTAGGAAAGTAGTGGGGAGAAGGTGGGGACAGTACGATGGGGTACTGGGCCCTGACCCCTGAGGCTCTGACCTGTGCCTCTCATGGGTCAAGTCAAGTAGAAGCCCATAGAAGGCAAGGGAGCTGGGGGTGCAGCCTGCAGAGGTTGGCCCCCCTAGGCACAGAGCCCGTGGAGAAGGTTGAAAAGGGCATCTGGAAGTGTTGATGGAGAATATCCAACACGGTGCTAACAACTTCCTACTGTCCTCATCTCTGGTGCTCATCACCCCTTGATGGTGTTATGGGTTAAATTGTGCCCCTCCAAGTTCATATGTTGAAGTCATAACCCCCAATACCTCGAAATGTGACCTTATTTGGAAATAGGGTAATTGCAGATGTAATTAGTTAAGAAGAAGTTATTAGGGTAGACCCTAATGACTTACAAAAAGGGGAAATTCAGGCCCGGCCCGTGGCTTACTCGGGAGAGTGCGGTGCTGATAGCACCAGGGCCGTGGGTTCGGGTCCTATATAGGGATGCCCGGTTGGCTCACTGGCCAAGTGTGGTGCTGACAACACCAAGCCAAGGGTTGAGATCCCCTTACCGGTCATCTTAAAAAAAAAAAAATTGTATCTTGCTCAAGGTCAGACAGACAGACACACAGGGAAAAGATCATGTGAAGAGTGATGCTGCTACAAGCCGAGGAACTGGCACAAGCTGAGAGAGAAGCGCGGAGCAGAACTTTCCCTAGCACCCACAGAAGGAGACGGCCCTACCCACACCTGATCTCTGACTTCTAGCCTCCAGAACTGAGACAGTCCGTTGGTTGCTTAAGCTCCCTAGTGTGTGGTACTCTGTTATGGCCGTCCTAGCAAGCAAATACAGTTGCTACCCTAATCCTGCCCACAACTGTTCAGCAGCACATCTCCTCAACCGTGCTGAGATAGATTCTGTTTCTCCAGGACCCTGACTGATACCAGGAGTGACCCCAGGAAACATGGATCCTCAATATGGGATTCTGGCTGGGTCGTTCCCGTATTTGCGCCTGCATAGGAAACGAAAGGGATGCTGGTCATCCGTAGCACACAGCAGCCACCGGATTACTCAGATTAGCACTGGTGATGGCATGAGGGACAGCTGGAGGACAAGGCTTTGGGAGTTCTTGCTGCTGTGGTACTTGATTGCTATGGTAACAGTGATAATTACAAAGATTGTAGAGTGAGAGGGCTGTTTCTAACCCCTGAAAAGTTTACAAACAAAACAACAAAGTATTAAATTCCCATCTCAAGGTACAGATATGGTAAAACTCAAAGAATCCCTATGTGGTGTAGCCACAGGACAGACAACGTTCATCTCCACATCCTAAATGTAATTATGCAATTACAGAATTGTTACAAAGGTTAAGGACTCAACCTCAGCAAGTTCCTTGGGAAGATTAGGACACTGATTGGGAAGGAATAGGGCCATAGTCTTGTGATGGGAACATCTGGACAGACACAGACAAAGCTGAACTCTCAAACCTCAAGCTCCGTTGCCTGCAGAAGCAGCCCCTCCCCGCCGTGTGAGAAAGTAGCCTCCACTTACATGAAGACCTTTCAAGGCTTCACCGGGGCCTTGGTCTCCCATGTGGATGGCTATCCTCCTCAACACTTACCCCCATGGTACCGCATTGACTTCAGGACCTTAACAAGCATCACCTCCCCACAGAACCCAGAAGGAGAACTGTAAGGTTGGCCAGGGAAGGGGTAGAAATAGATTATACACCAAGGGAGCTGGAAAATCTTGCCACTATGCATTGGGGAAAAGCTGGGGATCGTGTATGAGAATAGATTCTAGACTGTTAGACCAAGGAGGACAAAATGAGGTTAGATTCAGCAAAATTTATGAATATTTATCATTCATCTGGAATTCATGATTGAATGTGTTATATGTGCAAGTACTTCAAAAAGCCACGAACTTTTTGAAGTACCCTCATATTGGGGTGATAAAATGTTTTGGAAAGTGTGACGATGTTTATGGGTATACTGTGAATATACCGGAAATCACTGAACACTTTAAAATGTAACTTGTAGAAAATGGGTAATTATGCAAATGATTCTTGTCCAAAGCAATGCAAAAAAAACTTTGGTCCACAGAGATATCACTGCAGAATAGTGATCAGTTCTGCATCTGTTAACAAATTCATATCAGCATTCTTTACTAATATTTCAATCTATGCTTACGTATCTGTTCAAATTCTCCTTTGAACTAGTCTTAACATCTTACTGGTTCCTTCACTAATGAACAGTGTTGCGGCCGCACCTCGCTCAGCCAGTGAGCGGGAACCGGTCTGTATGTGGGATCCGAACCCTCGGTGGGAGCGCCACCGCGCTCCCAAGCGGCGCACTGTAGCAGTGCGCCACCGGGCCGGCCTAAAAGATGCTAATTTTTTAGCTGAGACCCTGGCAAAGCACATCTGAAGAAGCAGGCCTGGTCTAGGACACGCCTCTCCCCAGACAGCCCCTGATCCCCAGTGACACTTCCCCCTGTGGTCATCGCTCAGCGCTCTGAGGAAGATTATAGGAACACAGGTGCACACATACCCTGTGTGGATGACAAACATTCAGAGAAGAAAACACATCACTTGTTTACAACTTTATGACCATACCTGCTTGTGCTGATGTGAACTGAGCGGGCAGGTGACTGGCTGAACTGGGGCTGGGACTGATGAGAAATATCAACAAATCTCTTCTCCAGGAGAAGGGGAACCTGCACATCCACGTCCACTCGTGTGACCATCGCCTCCATTCGTGTGACCATCACGCCCACTTATGTGACTGTTGCCTGTGCTCATGTGACTGTTGTGTTCGCCCGTGTGACCATCAACTCCACTTGAGGCCGGCACTGGTCTGGGACCCTCTCCAGATCCAGGTCCCAACTAAGGTCCCTGCCACAGCGGCCCAGCCTACCCACCTCAGCCCCCTCCAGACATCATCTCCTGCCCCTTGCCCTTCCCTTCACATGTGCAGAGCAGGAGAAATGGAGAGGGGAGAGAAATTGGAAAGAAAACCCGAATAGTCTGAGGATGTTAAACCCAAGGCAAGAAAGAAATTTTAAGACATTTCTGGCTTTCACTCATAATTAATACTCCTTAGTTCTTCCGATTTCTTTTTTTTTTTTTTTCTTTTTGTCTTTTTTCGTGTCCGGCAACGGATCGCAACCCTCAGTGTTGCGCCCGTACCGGGCTGGGACCGGCAACGGGATCACAACCCTCGGTGTTGCTCCCGCCCCTCGCTCAGCCAGTGAGCGGCCGGTCTGTATGTGGGATCCGAACCCTCGGCGGGAGCGCCGCCATGCTCCCCAAGCGGCGCACTGTAGCAGTGCGCCACCGGGCCGGCCCCCGATTTCTTTATTTTCTTTTTTTTTCTTTTTGTCTTTGTTCGTGTCCGGCAACGGATCGCAACCCTCAGTGTTGCGCCCGTACCGGGCTGGGACCGGCAACGGGATCACAACCCTCGGTGTTGCTCCCGCCCCTCGCTCAGCCAGTGAGCGGCCGGTCTGTATGTGGGATCCGAACCCTCGGCGGGAGCGCCGCCATGCTCCCCAAGCGGCGCACTGTAGCAGTGCGCCACCGGGCCGGCCCCCGATTTCTTTATTTACTTTTTTTTTCTTTTTTACAGCTGGCCAGTGCAGGGATCTGAAACCACAACCTTGGTGTTAGAAGGCTGGCTCTAACCAAATGAGCTAACCAGCCAGCCCCAGTTCTCACTAGAATTGTCACTTGTGTTACCTACAAAGCTTCCTTTGGTTTCCAGTTAGTTACTAAAAGTTGTTTTTGTTTTTTTATTGATTTAATTTTTTAATCTTTAAAACAATATATGCTTTTGAAATTATTGATTTCCTTTTAAAAACTACTTTCAAGTTCTCCTAGTTGACTTGACTTTTGGCTCACGTTTCTAGCTTTATTACTTCTCCAAATCATGACTTGTGTTTCCCATTATAACATGAATGCTGTGAAGGACAGACCAGCGGCCCAGGGTGTAGGTTCTCGTCCCGCTCCTGACAGCTCGCGTATAAGGTGACAGGCAGTGCGGGGCCCTCTGTGTGTGCCCTGTCACAGGGCCTTCCATCCAGTGGGCTCAAGACTCTTCTCAGAATCAGTCACAAGCAGCCCAGAAATTTAAGGGATTAATTAAGTCAAGAAACATTCGTTGAGTATGTTGAACAGGACAGCACTGTGAGAGTTCCTGGGATTCAAAAAAGAATAAATCTCAGTTCCTGGCTTCACATCTTACTCGGGGGGACATTCCCCCAGGGGAAAAGGACACTGATAGAAGACTACTACGCACTAAGAACTGTGCTTGTTGGGCCGGCCTGGTGGCGCACTGCTACAGTGCGCCGCTTGGGAGTGTGGCGGCGCTCCCGCCAAGGGTTCGGATCCCACATACAGACCGGTTCCCGCTCACTGGCTGAGCGAGGTGCGGGGGCAACACTGAGGGTTGCGATCCCGTTGCCAGTCCCGGTCCGGTACGGGGGCGACACTGAGGGTTGCGATCTGTTGCCGGAAACGGAAAAAGACAAAAAGGAAAAAAAAAAAAAGAACTGTGCTTGTTATATTTTCAAAAGGTATCTCACTTATTTCTCACAATACATTTAAAAGAAAAGTAAAATTAGTCCCATTTTACAAATGAGAAAACTCAGGCCCACAAAAATGTTTAGTAACTCACCAATATCACGTATCCAGTAGATGACAGGATTTGCCCTCGTCTTTTCTGAATCCCAAATCAATGCCTTTTCTATGAATGCGCACTTTAAGTTGGTTTCAGTCTTATTCGCAGAAGCAAAGTGTAAAACTTATTTCCCCCTTAACTTTACTTTCAGTGGAGATTAGAGCCATCATCCAAATAACGTGGGCTTCAAAGAAGGCAGACCTGGATTCAAAATTCTGCTTTCCCTAGTCCCTAGTTGTGCGACCACAGGCAAGTCCCTTAACCTCTTACAATTTCAGTTTTTCACCAGAACATATGTGCTGCACTGAGATATTATAAGGCTGACATGAAGTAACCTAGGCCACACACCTACAGTCCTATCCTACGTGCAGTAGTCCCCCTTATCCACACGGGATGCTTTCCAAGACCCCCAGCAGATATCTGAAAGTGTGGATAGTACTGAACCCTCTGTACATTGTGTTTTTTCCTATACACACATACCTATAATAAAGTTTAATTTGTAAATTAGGCACAGTAAGAGATTAACAACAATAACTAATAAAATAGAACAATTATAACAATATACTATAACAAAAATGTTATGTGAATGTGGTGTCTCCCTCTCCCCCCCGCCCAAAATCTTATTGTACTGTACCACAGGAAACTGAAACTACAGAAAGCAAATAGCAGATGAAGGGACATCTTCTAAAGAGCAGCTGTTAAAATCACATCTGGGGGCCGGCCCGTGGCTCACTCGGGAGAGTGTGGTGCTGATAACACCAAGGCCACGGGTTCGGATCCCATATAGGGATGGCCAGGTTAGTTCACTGGCTGAGCGTGGTGCTGACAACACCAAGTCAAGAGTTGAGATCCCCTTACCGGTCATCTTTAAAAAAAAAAAAAAAAAAATCACATCTGGGTTATTCCAACCCTAACCCCAGGCACACCTGTGACAAGTCTCACCTCCGCCTGTAATTCTGAAATTGCTTTTAGATCTTGAAGCCTGAAGGACCCACCCCAGCATTCTCCCAAGCACAGTAAGAAGTGAGCACCCAGGAAAGAAGGGCAGTAAGTCATGAATAAGGACCTATCCACGTTGAGCTGCTATTGCAAACAGGCCTTAGTCAATTTGGCTATGTGTAACTATTAGGTTCTTTATGGGAAGTGTCAGGAGCTACCACCAGTTTGAGATAGGTGAGGTCGTAGGTCCTCCCACATGTCCTCAAAACACCAAGAGAGATAATTTGTTAAAATGGAAGCAAGTCAGAGAACCAATTTTGCTGCACATTCATAGATGCATTAAACATTCATTAGAAAGAAAGCACAATACAGTCCTACATCCATCCCACAGACTACTGCAGTCTCAGGTCTCTGACCGTATCTTGCATTAAATGTTAACTCAGGTCAAAAACACGTGGTTGTGTCTGGCAACCAGACTCCTCTGAGTGGGAAGATGGAGGCAGGACCATTTAGATCAGGCCTTAGATGCCATTCCAGGTGGTGAGAGGCAAAGATCTTGCTAAATTTTAGCCAGCTTACATTCTCAAACACAATGAATCTCACCGATTAAGTCACTCTTCTAACATCCATTAGGCTAATTCACAAAGACAGCTGGAGTGTAGGCATTTGAAGACATGTGCCCTAACCACCCACAGACTGTGTATTCATGGTTAGGATTAGGGTATCTGATGCTGTCTCTACCATGTGGATTAAACCCAACAAACA
The DNA here is from genome assembly GCF_000696425.1 of Galeopterus variegatus. NCBI lineage: Eukaryota > Metazoa > Chordata > Mammalia > Dermoptera > Cynocephalidae > Galeopterus > Galeopterus variegatus. The sequence continues at coordinate 45,878 of NW_007733884.1, forward strand.
CACACATGCGCTAAAGAATTTTAAAGTACATCACAGACAACACAACCACCACCCTCTTCCTTACACAAGTGATGGGTCTGTGGCTTAGTTAGAATCCAGTCATTGAAAGTGCCCTCTTCAGGGGTTGGTGCAGCACGGGGGTCCCCTTTCGTGGAGCATCTCCTTTTGTGGAGCCAGTGCAGCGATCCCACTGTAATCTGGGGCAGTTCACCTAACTTCTGCTTGCATTTCCCCATCTCTGTACTTACATAAAAAACATTAACATATTTGAAAGGGTCCAACAAAAGTACAGCTAGTTTCCAGCTCCGCAGAAATGCACCTCCTAGGGCTGGCCCGTGGCTCACTTGGGAGAGTGTGGTGCTGATAACACCAAGGCCACGGGTTCGGATCCCTACGTAGGCATGGCCAGTTGCCTCACTTGGGAGAGCGTGGTGCTAACACAAAGTCAAGGGTTAAGATCCCCTTACCGGTCATCTTTTAAAAAAAAGAAAAAGAAAAAAGAAATGCACCTCCTAGAGACTCCACACAGGCTAGGCTCTTAACCTGGAGAAAGTAGGCATATGGAAGTTCAAAAGAGACGGGGGGACAGAACTAGGGAGGGAAAAGCAAATCTTGTGTTTTCTTCTTAGCTTTTTGCATCTCAAAAAAAAGTTAGAATCTGAGAAATCCTATCAAATGCCAACGATCATGAGCCTATACACGTGCTCATGTATGGGAGAAAATTCCAGGTAGGAAACACACAAGTGAGCTGTGTACTACCCCAAATTCTTTCCTTATTTTACAACCGGGTTGTTTTGTTTCTTTTTAAGATAGAGAACCTATACTAATAACCCCAACAACATAGACAGTCCTTTCGTTTACACCATAATAGCATTAAATCAAGGAACAAAACCTTGAAATGTTGTCTAATTAGCTCTGGAAAATTACTAATCTACAGCTGACATAGAATCTGCATTCTATTTCAATAATAAGCTTCTTAAGTAGAAAGAGAATTTTGGTCAATTAAAAGGAACTTTATAAACTGGAATCTTCCCAAAGTACAAGTTACACTATTTTTTCTGTGATCCCAGGACTTGACCTAAAAATGTTTTCTTTGTGTATTCAGCCACCACTGGACCAATAAGAGTGGGGCCTCCTCTTACTCTTTACGATTTCTGATTGTTACTCATTAGAATGTACTGCGTCCCTTACTCTTGCACCTCGTCACACCTGTTGATGTTGACATATTTTTTCATTCAAGGTTTTCTTTCAAATATGTGTTGATTATCATATATTTAATCTACCCCCAATGACATAAATCTGTGTAAAGCTATTCATGTCCCAATTATTTTGTTACATATGTGGTCTATGCATGGAAGTGCACATTTTCACTGAAAACAAGTCAACATGATTAATTCCCCTCATATCAAAGGAAATGCTGTGAAATGAAGAAAGGAAAATTTTCTGTGTGCCTGGAGAGCTCTACTGTTCAATATGGTAACCACTGGCCATACGTGGCTACTCAGATTTAAATTTAAATGGATTGAATGTTTTTAAAAATAAAATCCAGTTTCTCATTCACACTAGCCACATTTCAATTGCTCAATAGTCCCTTGTGTCTAGCGGCAATCCTAGAGTCTCACAGTTGGCGCTCACATATGTAATAATAATGCTATGATCAATATCACTGTGTCTTTTAAATCTTTATTTTTCTCCTTAAGTTTCCTTTGATGAACAATCACCTCATTGAGTTATATGGCTTTTAGCATGGACATCTTTGAAGAAAATACAAGTTGGAACCTTTTGAAGCTAATTACTTGCTTTGTAAAAGAGCCCTGAACCCACTCAGACGCCTGAAAACATGGAACAACCTGTGTGAAAGGCCCAGGAAGCTCTATGGATTTTGACTGTTCTATTTTAATGATGGTGGACATTTTACTTCCTTCACCTCTGACAATGCCTCCCCCAGAGCCGGAGAAACCTCATCCCAGGCCATTGTCCTTTGGGCTCACTCATTTGCCCTAAAGGTCATTAACTCCTATCATCCCCGCATACGACCTCCCCTCTCTCCTGTGAAGACTGGTGGACAGGCTTCTGTACCTCACGTGGTTTTTGGACAGTCACTCTCCTGTGATTCTCCCATGCTATGCACATTAAAATAAAATTCGATTCTCCATTCCTAGCCGCCCCCCAGTACATTAAAATAAAATTTGTTATGCCATTTCTCCTATTAATCTGTCATTTTGTCATTTGATTTTCAGTGAACCTTCAGGATTTGAAGGGGAAGTTTTCTCTTGGTCTCTACACAGTGAACATGGAGAAAACAGAGTCTTGATGCCCCTACAACTTGTAAGTAAGAGCATTTGAGACCGGATTATCAGGAATTTAACTTAGTAATTTAAAAATTGGGAAGAAGACTTTAGGTTAAATAAAGCTTGTGGAATGCAGGCACCTATCTCTTTTCCCTTCTAAAACTCCATTAAAATGATAGTAAATAACAAGTAAATGTTAAAATAAATTTTTAAAAAGATAGTAAATGAGATTAAAAGGATATAAACCCACAAGGATGAAGAGAACAGGAGGACAGAAAACAGCAGACTAGAGAGCAACAATATTTTGGAGTTAGAATGGGATGCAAAATGTTCTAGAAGATAGAGCAAAAATCTGCAGAGACTCAGGAGGACCTTAGTCACACAGAGCTGAGGAGTGTCTTGACAGTTAGCTCTGATTTCCCCAGTTTCCTCTAAAGGCAGGGTTGAGACATATGTATGAAAATAAGAAGTGTTGGCTGAAAGTTTAGAGAACACTTTAGGGTCTTTCTCCCATAATCAGGAAAGTTGCGAAAGTACCTAGTTCAAGAAAAATGACCTACTTATACTGACATTTGGTGCTTCCTCTGTGAAAAACCCAGCTCAGCACCCTGTCCCCACAGTGAGGGTCACCAGTCAACAAGCACCAGGCATGCGCACACAACTTCCAACTGTTTTTTGGTGATTCAGTTTGAAATATGAATGGACCACAGAGTATCTCAGGACACCTGGAGAATGCCTTTTCATGAAGGACAGAGACCCAAACAAATAAAGAAACAGAAGATAATGGAAAAATAAAATAAAAATGGATACAATTCAGGAAGCAGAAGAAAACTTTTAAAAAATCTATAACAAGAGCTAGCTGTTTAGCTCGGTTGGTTAGAGCATGGTGCTGATAACACCAAGATCAAGGGTTTGATCCCTGTATAGGCCAGCTGCCAAAAAAGTAAAATAAATAAATCTATAATGAAAGTCCTCAGAGAACTAGGAGTAAAATATTGCACCATAACAGTAGAGCAGAAGACTATTAAAATAAGGAACTGAAGGCTGGCCAGTTAGCTCATTTGGTTAGGGCGTGGTGTTGGTAGTACCAAGGTCAGGGGTTCTGATCCCTGTATTGGCCAGCACCCCCCAAAAAAGGGGGGGGCACTGAGAACCAGAAAGACTCTATGAAATGAAAAAAAATACAATTGCAAAAATGAGAAGTTCAATAGAAGGGCTGGAAGGTGAGGTTGAGGATAATTTCCCAGGAAGCAGAAAAGAAAAAGAAAATGAGGAAAAGCAAAAGCAAAGGAACAGAAAGTAGGAAAGCAGAGAGGTCAGTCTAAACGGGTGGACTCCAACAAGTCTGTGTGTAAAGAAAGAAGACAAAAGGCAGGGAGGGGGGAAGTTATTTAAAACACAAAACAAACATAAAACCGCAAGACAATTTCCCAAAACTAGAGGAAATGAGTCTCCACACTGCAAGGGCCCACTTTCAATGAAAGATAAAATTTCAGGACCCAGTTTGAGGATACAGCCCAATGAACAAAAAAAGACCCCTGCAAGGGACACCATTATGCTATTTCAGAGCACCCAGATAAACAGAAGGCCCTAAACCCTTCCAAAGAGAGGAAAAAGATCACAAACAAAGGATTAGGATCACATCGGTATTACACTTCTCAGTAGAACACCAAAGCTAGAAGATGATGAAGCAAAACCTTGACAACTATGAGGGAGAATAATTTTAAACTAGAAATTCTATACCCAGCCACATTATTAATCAAGTATGAGGGTGGAATAAAGACATTTTCAGATATTTCAAAAACTTTACTTGCCAAATGTACTTTCTCAGGAAATACTGAAGGATGTAAAATGAGAGAGTAAATCAAAAAAGAGGGAGGGAGGACTCAACACAGGAAAGAGTCAAAGGGACCCTGTCGGGCTGGGTCACAGATCCCTCTACCCCGTCCTGTGCAGGTCGTGAGTCAGGTAAATGAAAGAAAAATCGGGTAGTCGCTGGCAAAGTTGACATGCTTTATTTCAGACGTGAGCTCCGCCACCAGCAGTTTGAAGTTTATATACCGAAAGCACACAATAGGGGCAAGGAGCCAAGGGGTACATGGGCACACATGTGCACTAACACTACTCTTACGTAACTTGTTTACAACGGATGTGCTGAATCATACACAGCCGGATATGAGGCAAGGGGGCCTGACACCATTTTCCTTACACCCCACCCCTTCAGGCTCTCTTGCTGTACAATCTGCAATGTTCCCTTAGCGAGGATGGCTGACCCTTGCATCCATAGGCCACAACAGCAATATAGGCTGCAGCAGCATGCCACCAAAATGTTTCCTCCCAGTACAGCTAACACCCACCTCCAGGAGGATAACATATTGGCCCACCATTCCTGGAGGGGGACTCCAGTCATTTCTTGCACAGCATGGATCTCACTGGTTAGCTGCTGCAAAGCCTGAGTAACATTATGATGATAGTCAGGGATATACACACAACATTCTGTTCAGGCCAGTTCCAGTTGTCAGTCGTCCTGGGGATGATCTCCCACAGGAATCCTGCAGCCACACGGGTAGGAAACTTGGTGCATTACGTATGTGTCCAGTCAACTACAGTGCTGGCAGCCACAAGACTATGGGCGAAAAGACAAAAAAGTTATTGGCACCAATAGAGGGAGTTCTTGTCCCTCTGGCAGAATACATGCTTACATCATTCCAGGATGCTTACCATCCTGGAAAGAATGGTTGCAGGAACAGGTGCCGTGGCTCTATGCAACAGAGCCTCCACTGGAGAGGGCCCACCCTTGCGGGCCAAGATTCTGACTGTTGGCCATAACTGCCACGTCCACCCCTTCATGGACAGGGGTTGGGCAGATAGCCTGAGTCCCCTTTTCGGAAGACAATTGTACTGGCAATCATTCCTGCTGCTTGAGGATGATGTATTAGTCTCTTTCTGTTACTTGGAACTGGGTAATTTATAAAGGAAACGAAATTCATTGCTTACAGTTTCTGAGGCTGGGAAGTCCAGAGTCCATCTGGTGACAGTGACCCAGGGGTCTCACATTGCACGATGGTGGAAGGAGAGAGAGGGGGGTGGAGAGAGAGAGTGAGAGAGAGAGAGAGAGAGAGAGAGAGAGATTGAGACTCTCCTCTTCTTTTAAAGCCCTCAGAACCACGGCCCTGACCACCATTTTTAATCCATTCACTACTGCACGGTCCTGCAATCCAATCACCTCTTCAAGGCTCCATCTTTCAATGACCATAATAGGATTTCCCACCCTCTTAATAGTCCAGTGGGAGCTAAGTTTCTAATACATAAAACTTGGGGGACACAATTCAAGCCTCAGGGAGTTTGGCGGGGACATAATTCAATCCACTACAGATGATGTGGTACATGTAATTTCCAGTAAATAGACAACTGGGAAGCCCACTTCTGCATTTCATGTCCAGTAAAGTGAGTTCCACTATCACTCTCTATGACCAGGAGCTGACCATACATGGCCATAAAGCTATTTAATGCCTTAATAATGTTTACCTGGTCTGGGGCTTTACAGGGCCACACAAACAGAAGTCCTGTAGCCGTATCAATGGCAGTGAAAATATACCTGAAATTCTCTGATGTGGGAAGCGGCCCCACAAAATCCACTTGCCATCGAGCTAAGGGCACCCTTCCTTAAGTTATCTGCCCATCAGTATGTGGCACTTATCGGGGATGTGGACTCTCTTGCGCACAGACTGGACAAACATGACATGCCTTTACTACATCTTCCCATTTTATAGTCAGGGCCCACCTCTGAGCCGCCATCCACATGGTTTTGCTGCCAGCAGGCTGCATTTGTCTATGTAACCACTGGGCTACATCAGCAGCTGCGGCTCTCTCCAGCCATCTTACCTTAGCCAAGGCATCGGCCTCATCAGTGCCTGAACTGGCTAAGGGGAAGTGTCCTGTGACATAGAAAAGAGTTACCTCTTCCTCATGTCCCAGTTCCCATAATTCCTGCCACGTGGCTTGTCCCCACAGGGGTCAGTCACCTAGCAGCCACCGCTGATACTTCTAAGTGAAGATCCAAAGGGTCAAACCCTTGAATACAGCCCAGCTGTATCGGTTAAGGGTTGGACAGCAACAGCCGTTCATGATGCCAAGGGGCCCAGGCTGGAGCCATCTGTATACCAAGCCTGCTCTGCAATGGGTCCCTTTCCCTCATGGAAAGGTGTGGCCTCCACCTCCATGGGTATAGGTTGTGTCAAGGTTTCCTCCACAACCTCTACTTGTCCTAATACAGTCTGTAACTCATTAGATAGAGGACTTGTTGACACAGTACTTCTCTGTTGGATATAGCCTCCCCATTTAGACAGAGTGGGAGTCTGAGCTACACCGGTTTTAGGGGCTATTGCCCACGTCCACGACCAACCTGGAATGGGCTGTGTTGTCCTCACTAGGACCTTGGCAGTCCTGTGATGGCTGCAGTAGCCATTAGGGCCAAATACACAGCTGCTAACTATTTTTCCATCAGAGAATAGAGCACTTCAGCGCCCTTCCAAAGCTGGGACCAGAATCCAATAGGTGTTCAGACTCAGTCCTGCCTCTGCCATAAACCCCATCCCAACCCTTCTTGGGTTATGTGTACATCCAATTCAAAAGGCTGAGTGGAATTGGCTATTTGTAAAGCTTGCACTTGCTGAATTACCCTCTTTGTAGCATGGAAAGCCCATTCTACATCCTCTGTCCAATCCCAAGGAGCTCATTTTTTTGTCAATGCATACAGTGGGTGCACCATTTGGGCCATATGGGGTACAAAAGCTCTCCAATACCCCAGAAGTCCCAAATATCTCTGTAGCTGTGCCACCGTTGTGGGCCAAGGGTATGCCTGTATTTTATCTACAATGGCTTCTGTGATGACTCACGTCTTCCACAACCAAACACCTCCCAAGAATTTGACAGACAGCCCAGGTCCTTGTACTTTGGTTGTGTTCACGGCCTACCCACCCACATTGTTCCAAATGGCCTAACAGCATCAGAGCCGCCTTGGTTAAATCTTCAAGAGAATCACAAGTTAGTAAGACAGCATCAATATAACAAAACATTGTGACCGTTGTAGGCCTGGTCCACTTGGTAAGGTCCCCAGCCACCAAACCACGACAAATGATTGGGCTATGCAAACAGCCTTGAGGTAACACTTGAAAAGTCCACTGCTTTCCTTTCCAGGTGAAGGCAAACTGATCTTGGCTATCAGTCAAAATCGGGATGGAGAAGAAAGCATTTGCAAGGTCCAGTATATAAAGGTAAGTTCCTACTGAGTCGTCGGCTGATCCATTAAGTCATGAACCAAAGGCACAGCTGCATGCAAAGGAGGCACTACTCTGTTCAGTTCTTGATAGTCTACAGTCATTCTCCAAGCACCCATCAGGTTTTTTCACTGGCCATACAGGGGCATTAAAGGGACTATGTGCGGGACGAATGATGCCAACTTTTTCTAACTCCAAGATAGTATCACCTATCTCCGCATGTCCTCCTGGCAGGTGATACTGTTTCACATGCACTACACACCTTGGCTTGGGTAATTCCTGTGGAACATGCTTGGCATGTCCCTGCAACACAGGCTTTACTGTGCGGATCTGCAATTGGAATTCCCCAACTGTCATTTGCAGCCACAAACCTTAAAGTACATCTATACCCAGAATGTATTCAGCTACAGGAGATGCACACACAGTGTATACATGAGAGGGCAATTGTCCTATCCCCAGCAGCAAAGACACAGATTTTACTTTAATAAAATGTCCTCTATGGCCATCAACATTCACTGTGGCCCCCGGAAACTTATCTGGGTTGCTGTGCATCAGGCTACATTCTGCACCAGTGCCCACCAACACTAGCACTCGCTGTACACCTTAGATGAGCACCTTGGCCTGCTTCCTAGCTAAAAGAGAACAGTCCATCTTCTTCCGCGGAGGTAGCCATGAGATCTTTCAGATTCACTGGGCATACTTAGTCATTTGTCTCTTTTGGAAGTTGGGTGTAACACTGTTTGGGGCACATTGTTGCCACAAAGCAAATAGGACCCCATTTGGTTGCTGGTCAATATTCTTGCTATCAACCCCTGCTATGAGCAAGTCAAACCACGTCTGCATATGGCTGGTCTCGCTCAGTCCCTTCAGGGCAACATTCTGAGTATTTCTTGGGGGTTTGGTCTTAGCCACCTTTTGGAACCCCATGCTTGTCTCTTCCCCTCTGCCTCACCCAGTCTGGCCATCATGGTTGTCACTTCATGTATAGGACAATCAAGGCATGGGGCCAGTATGGCCATCAGCGACCCAAAGGATGTCAATGGAGCATTTTGCAGCACTATATCTCTCATGCTGCCGGTAAAACACTCATCATCTGGGCCCTGGGTGTTCACATTAAACATGGACTGTCACATCCCCCACTCCTGAATTATTTGAACCAGCTTGGCACATGTTTGCCATTTACTCACAGTTTTGGGCAGTTCTCCGGCGTTTGTCCACATGGTCCAGATGGCTGCATCCTCCTGTTCCGTCAAGGAGTGGTTATCCTGTCCCGGTGCATATCTGCAGCTGTTCTGTAGTTGCTGCCACAGGGACGGGTGCATGATAGAGGCTAACTTTTCCATCTCATCACCAGAGCACATCACACTATCCACCCCTAGGTCCCACAGCCGTGGCAGTCAGGCAGCCAGGGCTTCTCCCTGTTTCTGCCGAAACCGTTTCCCCAAGTCAATCAATTCGACCTGGGTATATGGGATATAGGTAGTGAATTGGGTCACATGTGGGTTGCCCACTGGTTGTCCGCCCAGTTCCATGGACTGCTCAAGTTTCATTTGCTGATGAACAACAGGTCGTGCCAGGAGACACACAGGTTCTCCCAACTCATCCTCAGGTTTGTCATCATCTTCGGCATCAGACACGGGGGTGGCCTTTTGCCGTACCTCAGCCTCCAGAACAGGTACCCGCACTTCCAACAAGTCTGCTTTCTGCTGCAAATCTTGAAGTCGCGCTGCTTCATAGAGTGCCTGGTCCATGTTGACTCATAGTACAATGAGCAATAGCCAGACCCTGGCCAACAGGAAAGCGGCCACTGGGTACGACTTACTCAAGGGTAGCCACATTTCCTCCCCCTCCTGAGGGGCTAGTGGCTCCCTTACCTGCTTGGAACCTTGCTGTTAACTATGCCAATTGTCAGGCTGGGTCACAGAGCCCTCTGCCCCGTCCTGTGCAGGTTGTGAGCCAGGTAAGTGAAAGAAAAACCAGGTGGCCACTGGCAAAGTTGACATGCTTTATTTCAGATGCAAGCTCCACCGCCAGCAGTTCGAAGCCATTGTCTTATAGACTAAAAGTACACAATAGCGGCAATAAGCCAAGGGGTATATGGGCACACATGTGTGCTAACACTACTCTTAGGTAACTTGTTTACAACAGATGTGCTGAATCATACACAGCTGGATATGAGGTGAGGGGGCCTGACTAAACTAACTCCATTTTCCTTACAGACCCCCCAGCAAGGTCAAGGTGAATCTCAGCATGACAGTCAGCACAAGGCCAGAGAGCTCCAGACCCCATGTGCAGCAGGAAGTCTGAAGGCATCAGGGGAGCTATTGATCCAAGAGATTAGCTGTTTGCGAGTGTCAAAAGGACAAAATTACAACAAATTTAAAGATTTCAATTGGCGTTACTGTGATTCTAGAATTAGGCAACAAGTCATTCCCTAAAATAAAATAAGTGTTCCAATGAGCTATGCAGAAGGGATTGGTTTTATAGACAGAAAGGCTGAAGAAAGCAGAAACAAAGAACAAAAGGTGGATTAATCATTTCAAAGTCACTTTCCTTGTAAGGTGGAGATGGTGAGTCAGGACAATAGGAAAATAACTGATTATTTAACCTCAGGTTACATCAGGCTGTGCTTTCTGTGTACGGATTAAAGCAGATGGAACTTCATCATCATGCCTGTTGAATATTTGAGAAAGATTTGGGAAAGTGGCTGTTGTCTCTCTCCTGATTTCTCAGAAGGTCAGAGCACAATTTAGTTTAGGTTTGGGGATGCAGAACTCAGCAGCGCTGACTCCGTTTTGATTTTCAGTCTTGTCTGTTGGGGTCTAGCACAAACTTAGTCCAAAACAATGTCCTCCTATAGTTTTTATTTAACAAGAGGAACTGGATTGAGAGGAACTTGATAGCTCTGGCAGAGAGTTTGAGAGAGAATTTTTGTTACTTAACACATAGAAAACTAAACAAATTTTAAAATAAGGAATATTGGGGCCGGCCCGGTGGCGCACTGGATAGTGCGCCGCTTGGGAAGCGCGGCGGCGCTCCCGCCCGAGGGTTCGGATCACACGCACCCAAAAAAAGCTAGTAGGGAAACTTGCCAGAATTTGAACCCAGATCTGCCAAAACTCCAAAGTCAGACCATAATTGTGTCTCCCAGTGTGTAAATATCTATCAAATACTTTGTGCACATGTGTGAACATGCCAAACTTTGAATGATTTAAGTATAACCTGTATTTTAATACTTAGGACAGCATCATAAAATTAATTTCTAAATGAATATTGAAATTTATCCAGTTTCTATGTTTAGCAATTGGTGTTAATTTACCTCTCATAAGTGCTAGAAAGGTTCTACAATACCTCCTCCAGCCCTTTTATACTATTCAAGCTTTTTATTAGCCCTAATGTTGATTGCCTTCCCAGGGCATCTACTAGTTTGAGTATAATTTGTCTAATTAAATTTAAAGAAGAGATGTTTCAGGGAGCACCATTTCATCATTTCCTCTTAAACTCTATGCTGTGGACTTTAATGAGGACCTAAACCCCATCTTAACCCAGCCTTAGTTTCAGCACAGATGAGCTGTGCTTGTTAAGACAGTCTTCAGTTGTCGGACACGGAAAAAGACAAAAAAACAATAAAATAAAATAAAATAAAATAAAATAAGGAATGTTTAACACCAAGGGAAACTTAAGTTTTACAGGGAGAGAAATGTAATCACAATATGGAAATAGGGATTGGGTGTGAAGAGTATTAATTTAAGCAAAATAAGATAATCACTGAATGGTGGCTTTAACTAAATATTGTAATATGGCTGTAATGGAAGAATGAAGGGGTTAGTGTATGGTTTGGGGGAAGAGGCAGGATAGAAAAATAAAACCCTCGTCTTTCATAATAGGAAGTTAGTTGAGAACATCTTACATTGGAATCAAGAATTAGAATAAGCATGTTATTTAGAAATACGGAGGTAAATAGCAGAAGAAAGAGCAAAAGGAGTTGGAAGAGGTTGTCTGTAGAGGGCAGGCGTAAGGGGTGGGCAGAGGATGCAGCAGGGACGTTTTTCATCGTGAGCTTAAAGAACAGTGTGTACTTTGATAAACACAAACTTTTAAAAAAATTTTAAAGACTGGGCAGAACTTATAAAAATGATAGAGTAAGTTTAGGGAAAAAAATTTAGAGGTGGGAATGATTAATTTTATTCTAGAGGGTTGAGGCCTATGATTTCCTCACCTTACCCTTAGGAAGACAGATGCTGACTTTGAATTATCTATTTCAGTTACTTGGGGGTGTGGGAAGATGAGTAACCAAAATCTGCAGATTCCTGCCCATTGCCTAACAACTACAGTGAAGGGTTGGGCCGCTGGTAGCACTTGCTCCCATTTCTCAGTTTGGTATACCCTTAAACCCCCATCCCAATGGATCAGGCATTGTTTCAGATGCTTGGGAATGGGCAGAAGAGATCACCAGGTGCTATGGTCTGAATGTCTGTGTCCCTTCAAAATTCTTATGTTGAAACCTAACACTCAATGTGATGGTATTAGGGGGTGGGGACTTTGAGAGGTGATTAGGTCATGGGGACAGAGTCCTCATGAAGGGCACTAATGCCCTTACAAAGAGACCCCAGAGAGACCCCTTCCCCCTTTCACCCTGTGAGGACACAACAAGAAGATTGCCACCTATGGACCAGGAAGTGGGCCCTCACCAATCATCAAATCTGCTGGCACCTTGATCATGAACTTCCCAACCTCCAGAACGGTGAGAAATCAATTTCTGTAGTTTATAAGCCACCCATTCTAAGGTATTTTATCGTAGCAGCCAAACAGACTAAGACCCCAGGTGTTCATTCATCGCAGCACACTGATCTGGATATTTCATTGTCAAGGTGATACTGTAAGTCTGCAGAGACCAGAGGTTAACTTGTAGAATTTTATCTGGTGGAAATGCAAGTTAATTTCTGTCCAGTGGTACAGATAACCCCAAAGGTTACGGTTTATGGCCCTGTTGACCATTAACCAGTTCTATACCTAAACCAGTGATGTATAAAATTGCCTATACATACCTTGTTTCTCAAATGCATCTTATCAGTTACAACATCTTACTTATTCTCGTTAATTAATGAGCTAACTAAATCTTTGACATATTTTTATTTTATATTTGCATGATAGTCATGATTTTACCTTTCTGAAAATCATACTTTAAGACTAAGATTAAATCTATATAAACATTTAAAAAACTCCTATTCTTGGAACTAGCCTTTCAAACCTACAATTATAAAAATTAAGGGCCAGCCCGTGGCTCACTTGGGAGAGCGTGGTGCTGACACCACCAAGTCAAGGGTTAAGATCCTCTTACCAATCATCTTTAAAAAAGGGCCAGCCCGTGGCTCACTTGGGAGAGCGTGGTGCTGACACCACCAAGTCAAGGGTTAAGATCCTCTTACCAATCATCTTTAAAAAAAAAATTAAGACATTTCTTTTTTAACCAAAGCAGCTAAGTAGGAGGAATTCACTGGGCTTTTTCTTCTTTCCTGTTCTGGTTGGAGATGCTAATTAGACTCAATGAGTCAACAACAGCAACGAAAGTATTTCCAGGGAGAACCCTCTAGACTCATGATGTGATTGGACCCAAATCCAGCGGCCTGCCCCCTTTCAAAAGCAAACCACTCAAAAATCAAATATTGGTGAAAATGGAAGTCAGCTTTTATTAATAAATACCAGTGACCTGAGGAGAGATGTTGGCTAACCCCTATCTCTAATAAACCTGAAGCAGAATGGCCAGATGAAAGCCATCGCAAAGACTCAGACTTACTTCGGGGTTTGTAAAGAGGGGGCTGAGGGAATGGAATGCAGGAAATGAAAAGCAGGAGGGAGGAGGTGTGAGTCTTGGGGGCTCTGGGCTCCGGGCTCTGTGCAAGGAGCCAGGTTCAAGGTCTTGCCAAAGCTCTATCTGGTTTCTGCTCCCATCCTTTTTTTTTTTTTTTGTCTTTTGTCTTTTTCCGTGTCCGGCAACGGATCGCAACCCTCAGTGTTGCCCCCGTACCGGACCGGGGACCGGCAACGGATTGCAACCCTCGGTGTTGCTCCCACGCCTCGCTCAGCCAGTGAGCGGGAACCGGTCTGTATGTGGGATCCGAACCCTCGGGCAGGAGCGCCGCCGTGCTTCCCAAGCGGCGCACTTATCCAGTGCGCCACCGGGCCGGCCCTCTGCTCCCATCCTTGATGTTATCTCATGGCCCTGCTGGAGGGTCAGAATCAGCATAGCTTTGTTGATGTCTTCCTTGGTTAGGGTCTGGATAGTTTGTGCGAGTTTGCAGCTCCAGGCTGACTGGAAAACAACTTTACATTCATATAAATAATGTCATCTTGCCCCATAACCAAGGTTCAAAATATCATATAACCATGGGAAAAGAGGGAACTCAGAGAAACGCATGCCAAGAAAAAAACTGCATCCTTTTAAAATCTTTTATAGGTCCCAATATGGCTTCAGTCCTGTTCACCGCAACAATGGGGTAGGTCCAGTCTCCACAGACTTAAAATGCAAATGGGAATGAGACGAGACCTTTGTTAAAATGATGCTTGGAGGCAGGGGTTTCTCTACAAGTCTGGAGGAAGACAAGATCATGTTCTAGGTTGGTGGGAAAGGCATCCTCCCCAAACACGGGCCAGTTGTAGCTGGGGCTTTAAAGCAGACAAGAGGACATGGAGGCACAGAATGAGTAAAACCATGGGGGCCTGATGAGGAAGACCCTTTGAAGGATGCAGAACTCGAGAGCAGGGACAAGAAGACTACTGTCTTCTCTATCCCACTCATTTGACAACTAACAACATATGACCTTATTTCATTCATTCACTCATTCATTATTTTTTCATATTTTTAAATTAGATTATTAAATTATTTTGTATTACTCTAATTATCCTTATGGGAGAAAAAACAAAAACAAAAAGATGTTTACATGACGAACTGTTCTTCAAAGCGTTGCCACAACAAAATGACACAGAATGGGTGGCTTAGACAACAGAAATTTATTTTCTTACAGTTCTGGAGGCTGGAAGTTCAGATCAAAGTTTCCTGCAGGTTTGGTTTCTGGTGGAGGATTCTCTCCTCAGCTTGCAGATGGCCACCTTCTTGCTGTGTCCTCACATGGCCTTTTCTCCATGGGTACCCATCCCTGGTGTTTCTTTCTCTGACTCTCTTCTTTTAAGGACACCAGTCCTGTTGGATTAGGGCTCACCCAGAGGACCTAATATAACTTTAATTACCTCTTTAAAGGCCCCTCTCCAAATATTTCAAGGTATACTGGTAATTAGGACTTCAACATGTGAATTTTGAAGGGACACAATTCTGTTGATGACACATGGTAAAAACTCAAACAGTACATGATTATACACATTGAAAAATGCATCTCCCATACACCCCTCCTCCAGTCCCACATCCTCAAATAGATATTATCATCCACACTTTTCATGCCTCTGGATGTGAGTTCATTGACGGCTGAGACCATGTGGTATAATCTTTGCAAAAAGGAGGGTGAGCCTTGCTCAGGCCTGCGGATGGAGGTGAGCACTGGACCTTACAGGCCAACACTCCCCTTGACCTTTGCCCTCCTCAGAACGGAATGGGGGAGGGGCAGGAGGAGTGCTTGCTGTTTGCTGAGAACTCACCTTCTGAGTACAGCTCTGGGTAGGGGAGAAAAATAGGAAGGACCCATCATCACAAAGAACTAACTCACTGTACAGGAAAGAGGGAGAAAAATCAGGGAAGAAAAACAAACAAACAAATTAAGTAGCTTCAGGCTTTCCAAAGTATTTTAACCTAATGGAGAATATAATACGTTGGTTACTATATTTACATTTTTAGAATTCTTTAGTTTGTATAACTGCACAAACTTTTTTTACATTTTTAAAACAACAACTTTACTGAGAGACAACTCACACATCATAAAACTCACCCTTTTAAAGTATACAATCCCAAAAATAAAATAAATAAATAAATAAAATGGGGCTGGCTGATTAGGTCACAGGTTTGGATCCCTATACTGACCAGCCACCAAAAAATAAAAAATGAGAATAATTACACAATCCAGTGTTTTTTAGTATATTCACAAGGTTGTAACCATCACTACTATCTAATTCCAGATCATTTTCATCAAGTATTCTAAAAGCACTCCATTCCTTGTTATGGTCAAATAATATTCCATTGTGTGGCTATATCACATTTTGTTTGTCCTTTCATCGGCTGATGAGCATTTGGGTTGTTTGCACTTTTTGGCTATTATGCATAATGCTACTATGAACATTCATGCAAAAATTTTTTGTGGACATATATTTCCGCTTCTCTTAGATACATACCTAAGAGTGAAATTGCTAGGTCAAATGGAAACTCTAAGTTTAACTTTTTGAGGAACTGCCACACTGTTTTCCACAGTGGCTGCACCATTTTACATCTTCACCAGCAATGGAGGGTTCCGATTGCTGCACATCCTTACTAAACTTGTTATGGTCTTTTTGATTACAGCTGTCATAGTCTGTGTGAAGTGGTACTTCATTATTGTCTTGATTTACAGTCTCCTAATAGCTAATGATGCTGAGCAACTTTTCAAGTGCTTACTGGTCATTTGCATACCTGCCCATTTTTAAATTGGGTTGTCATTTTATTATTGTTATAATAGTTCTTATATATTCTAGATACAAGTCTGTTATTAGTCTACTTGGGCTGCCATAATAAAATACCGCAGAATGAGTGGCCTTTAACAAGATAAATTAATTTTCTTACAGTTCTGGAGGTTGGAACTCTGAGATCCTAGTGCCTCCAGGTTTTGCTTTTGGTGAGGGCTCTCTCCTTGGCTTGCAGATGGTCACCTTCCAGATGTGACCTCACAGAACCTTTTCTCTGTGCACATCCATCCCTGGTGTCTCTGTCTCTCTTCTTATAAGGACACCAGTCTGATTGGACTAGGACCCCACCCTTATGACCTCATTTAACCTCAATTACTTCCTTAAATGCCTTCTCTCCAAATAGTTACACTGGGGGTTAGGGCTTCAACTTAAGAATTTGAGGGGAGCACAGTTCTGTCCATAACAAAGTCCATTATCAGATATAAAATTTGCAAAACTTGTCTCCCATTGTAGATTGTCTTTTTACTTTTTACTGTCTTTCCTTTGAAGCACGAATGTTTTTAATTTTTATGATATCCAGTTCATCTACTTTTCTTTTGCTGTTGCATACTTTTGATGTCATATATAAGAAACCATTATCTAATCCAAGGTCACAAAGATGTATACCTATGTGTGCTTCTAAGAGATTATAGTTTTAACTCTTACATTTATATCTTGTATCCATTTCAAGTTAACTTTTGTATATGGTGTATGGAAGGGGTCCAACTTCATTCTTTCACATGTGGATATTCAGTTATTCCAGCACAATTTATTGAAAAGACTAGCATTTCCCCATTAGATAATCTTGGCACATTTGTCAAAAACCAATTGACCCTAATATAAAGGTTTATTTCTGTGCTCTCAATTCTATTCCATTGATCTATATGTTTAGGCTTATGCCACTACTACACAGTCTTGATTGTTGTAGATTTGTAGCAAGTTTTGAAATCAGGAAGTGTTGAGTCCTTCAACTTTGTCTTTCTCAAGATCATTTTAGCTACTATGGGTTTCTTGCATTTCCATAAGAATTTGAGATCAGCTCATCAATTTCATTAGAAAAGCCAGTTAGGATTTTGACAGTAATTTCACTGAATCTGTAGATCACTTTGGACAGTAGTGCCATCTTAATAATATTAACCCTTCCAATCCATGAACACAAGGTATCTTTTACTTATCTAGATCTACTTTAATTTCTTTCAACAATATTTTGTAGTTTTTAGCATAGAAATCTTGTACTTATTTTGTTAATCTTATTCCTAAGTATTTTTTTGTTTTAGATGCTATCCTAAGTGAAATTTGCATAAACATTGTTAAATGGAGTTATAGTGCTGGGTGTGTATGTGCAATAGAGTTACAGTTTTACAAGACAAATGATTCCCTTATAGTGGTGATCATTAAAAATCAATCCCCACAAAATTTTCCTATTGGCTTTTCATCACTTTGCTCTCATTTTCCTTTCCTTTCGGCCCATTCCTTTGCCTGAATACACTCACTTTAGACGTGTATAAAAAGCTCTAACCAGCCTCTCTAAGGTGCACCAAAGAAAAGGGAAGTGGAACAAAGAAGCAAGGAGACCAACTGTGTCTGTTTGCTTAACAGCTGCCTATGGAGGCCTTTTCCCCTAGCACGGTGCACACAAACTGTACCACCTAAGATGTTATATTCTAAGCTTCTTCTTGAAAAAACAAATCATGGAAAAAATTGCCTAAATAGAGAAACATGCCTGCAGAAGTCAAGGGCATTCTGGGATTTACATTAATACTGGATTGTCCTGGTAGTTATTAATAATGGCTGAGCTGACCTCGGACACAGGCAGAGGCTGCCATCCATGTAGCCCATTTTCATGGACTCAAGGAACTCCCTGCTCCTCTCTCTCTTGCCTGAGAGAGCTTGCAGTTTACAGGCCTCAACTTCTGGAATTAAAGGTTGATTCCTTTTGCTTGGGGCATTGGGGTTAAAAAACAGTTACCTCTGGAATGAATTGCTTAGTAAGCCTTAGAAATCCTTTACACCAGAGTGAATTTACTTCTCCAAGCAGGACCCTAGAGCATTATCTCCCAAAGAAAAGGGCAGGGGGGTTTCTGACCAGGTAGAGGGAACAAGTTGTGCCAACAGAGCAAACTTACTGTCTTCACCTGAAACACCTGCTCTGATCTTGACTGTAACTCACGTGTCAGAGCATGCTCAAGGTACAGAAGACAGTGCAAGGACTTGATTCAAAGCATTAGATCCAGCATCCTTATCCTCATATTTCACTATTGATTACCAATACTTCCAGCTGGAACTGAATTTCGTCAGTCTTGTCTTTCCTAGCCTCTGTGTGTGCTAAGTACAAAGAAACCACTAAATGACCTAACAAGGAGAAAGAAGAGAAACAAGCCAGACAATCCATGATGTGGGCAATCCATCTCTTGATACGGGAATGCTGGCTACTTGAAAAGAGTCAAGATTGTCGGGGCCGGCCCGGTGGCGCACTGGATAGTGCGCCGCTTGGGAAGCGCGGCGGCGCTCCCGCCTGAGGGTTCCGATCCCACATACGGACCGGTTCCCGCTCACTGGCTGAGCAAGGCGCGGGAGCAACGCCGAGGGTTGCAATCCCGTTGCCGGTCCCCGGTCCGGTACAGGGGCAACACTGAGGGTTGCAATCCGTTGCCGGACACGGAAAAAAGACAAAAAAATAAAAATAAAAAAAATAAAAAATAAAAAATAAAAA
>NW_007733884.1:64858-82192 GCF_000696425.1 Galeopterus variegatus
GGCGCCGCCCGGGATGGGGCGCCGCTTGGGAAGCGCGGCGGCGCTCCCGCCTGAGGGTTGCGATCCCACATACGGACCGGTTCCCGCTCACTGGCTGAGCAAGGCGCGGGAGCAACGCCGAGGGGTGCGATCCCGTTGCCGGTCCCCGGTCCGGTACGGGGGCAACACTGAGGGTTGCGATCCGTTGCCGGACACGGAAAAAGACAAAAGACAAAAAAATAAAAAAATAAAAAGAGTCAAGATTGTGATTTTATTGGAGTTTTATGCTGGAATCTAGGTGTGTATGACTATAAATTGAGCCACCTCTTAACAATATTTTAAACCAAAATGTCAGGGGTCACAAAGCCCCTAAATGATGTGCGATTTGGAAATAACAGCGAGATTCAGTCCCATACTTGTCCAAGGTGCCATTCTTCTGCTATGCTTACCAGTGCTCCTGGGATCTCTTTTCAAAAGAGCACACTTGTTTTCACGACCACCAGGCTGGGCTTCCTCTTCCTCGACAATTGTAGAAACAACATTTTAGTATTGCTAATGGGAAAGCTATTTCTTGAGTGCACTTTCTTTAAATGGACATCTAGCACAACTGACCCCAGTACCCTCACAGAAGGAGGACTTGGCTTTAAGAACAGAGCCATAGATGCTCATACTTGACTCAAAAAATAAAAAGAAAGAAAGAAAGAAAGAAACGTCTAATGTGGCCCCAGGGCTTCTGATTCACTGCTCCAGATTCCCAGGAGCTGGGGTGGGGGCAGTCCTCAGAGTGAGATGCTGGCTATGGGAGGTTTGGGGAATTCTGAAGGGTCTCAGACATGTGGGAGTTGAGCTGAACTCTGAGATCTACTTTCCCCTTCAAATGTCCCTGTTTTGATGAAACTTGTCAGGGCAGAGATTGCTGGCTGTCCACCAAAATCTGGTCCTCCCTTCCTCCTGGACTCAAGGCTAGAGCACATTTCCCAGCTTCCCTTGTAACCTGGGGTGTGCGCCAGCAGAAATGAGCAGTGATGGGTGTCCTTTCCCAGCTTGGTCCATAAACGCTCCCATGAGTTTTGCCCATGCCCTTTGTCCCTTTCTTTCTAGCTGGATGGTACCAAACAGAACCTCTTTGGAAGCCAGGTATGGGAGATGGCAGGGCTATCATGAGCCTGGCTGGGCCTCTGAGTGACTGTGTGGAGCAGAGCCCCTGCTGACCTGGAACCCTTGTGTGGGACCCTTAGAGAGAGAGATCAGAGTCTGTCTTGAACCCCTGCCTGTTTAGTTTTTCA
This sequence comes from Galeopterus variegatus, assembly GCF_000696425.1. NCBI lineage: Eukaryota > Metazoa > Chordata > Mammalia > Dermoptera > Cynocephalidae > Galeopterus > Galeopterus variegatus. Next base: position 66,124 of record NW_007733884.1, read on the forward strand.
CCTGAGTCAAAGACATCCATTAATCACTAGCTTTTCTTGCTTGCCCTCCTTAGTGTTTCTTTTTTTTTTTTTTTTAAAGATGACTGGTAAGGGGATCTTAACCCTTGGCTTGGTGTTGTCAGCACCACGCTCTCCCGAGTGAGCCACAGGCCGGCCCTCCTCCTTAGTATTTCTTAACCTCCTTCACTCTCTACTTCCATTGCCACTGTTATTTGAGGTCCTCATCATCTCTCACCTGACCTATCACAGCAGCCTCACAACTGGATGGTAAAATCTGAACCCATCAGTACGGCAGATGTGGCCACCTCTCTAGCCTCACCTCCCAGCACTGCCACTACTGGGTTCAAGCCACACTGAGAGGCAGAGCCCTGCACACACATGCCTGCCCTTCCAGGATCATCACCTTCGTGGCTGTCCCTCAGCTAGAAATGCCCACCCTTTTCCCCACCCCTTCATCCTCCCTACATCTTCCAAGCTCCTACTCATTACTCATCCTCGGCTTTATGGGAAGCCTTACCTGATGTCCTAGCATGGTATTATGTGGCTGTCCCTGTCCTGTCAGCGCCTGGGGGCAGGTCTGTGTTTTAGACACTTCTCTCCCCAGTGCTGAGCTTGGTGACAACCTAGGCAGGTATTTACTCAGTAATGAATGGGTGACTGTTTCCAAGCACCCTACAATCCCTCCTTCTCCCCCACTTGATGCTTCCATCTGGAAAGCCAGGATTCTCTCCTCCAGAAGCTAGCTTTCTGGCTTTGGCCCCTGCCCCTCTGTTTTTGCTCCAATGAAAGTTTCTTCTACCATCTCAACTGCACAATCACTCAAGGCACAAATGACATACAAGTGAGGGGAGCTTCACCTGTGGAGATACCGAGTCACTGATGTTCCCTTGTTCAGAGTCACCCTCACTTTCCGCTCTGGTCTCAGTCCCCTTGGAGAAAGAGGATGAGAGGAAAGGGAAGTCAAACTTCACAGAAGGTCTGAGACACGGGGTGTTCTCCAGTTGGGCTGTTGCCTGCCAGGGTGGTTGTCTCCCACTGTGGGAAGCTACCAGCCTTCAGGTCTGCCTTCCACGCCCAAGCCCTGTGCGGAGCAGGCTGGGGTATGTGGGATAGGCACTTCCTCAGCTTCGCTGTCAGCGTCTGCAAAGAGTTAACAGGAGTGCAAGCAAAGGGGCTTGCCAAGGTGACCTGGCCAGTCTGTGGTGAGCAGAAAGTGGAACCGAAGCCTCCTGTCCCCCGAGGTGTCCTCATCACCACACACAAGGCCCTTTCACTCCATAAAAGGGAGGAGGTCATGATGCCCCGCTGCTTAAGGCTCAAGGCTTGGGGAAGGGCAAGAATAACCTTATTCTGACATCTCCCTTGCTGAGCTGGGACACTGCTGACTCCTCGAGCTTCTCCTCTCAGGGGAGGACAATGGCTCATCTAGAAGAGATGCACTCAATCCCCACTGCAAGGGAAAGAACTGGAAAGAAAAAGAGGAAGCAAACATCTCGTGTGGCCATGACCTACACATTACAAAACTCCCCTCCAGTCTCACGAAGAGCCCTCTCCTTGTTTGAGCTCACAGGCGTTTTTTTTCTGTTTAATAATAGCCAGAAGTTTTTATGATGTGAAACTGCCAAAAAGCTATTTCCCCCAGATCTGGTGGTTATGTAGATCAATTGTGGGTTTGTGCCAAATAACAAGAGACAGTTCAACAAACAAAAACCCACTGAGCATAAACTCTACTTTTATGGAAAAGAAATACAGCAAAATGTAAGTACTATGTTTCTCAACTTATTAATGTCAGCAAACCATTTAGAAATAGCATTCAGAATTTAGAAATGACACCACGTTTTCCCAGATAAGTCTACTTACATCTGTGTAGTGGGTGGTAAGGCAGAGCTCAGGGCTGGGGATCACGACACCAGGGCTCGAGCTCAGCCCTCCCGCTAATTCTGGGACAAGGAGCTTCAGCCTCTCAGCCGGTGGTTTGTGTGTCTGTAGATCTAGGGCTCTTGGCAGGTCTGCAACCTGCACTTCTCCCCCAGGCAGGACTGAGGGCCTCCTCACAGGACATGCTGGATACAGGCAGATGCCCTGGCACACAGCATAGTGGTCCGGCCTCTTAAAATAACTTTCAGAAACTTTCAGAGACCGGTTAGCTCAGGGGTTTAGAGCAAAGCCTTGTTAACACTAAGGTCAAGGGTTCGGATCCCCTACCAGCCAGCCGCACCCCAAAGCCCAGATGGTGATACTGGTTACATTTTGGCGGGGGTGGGGGGAGGATAACGCTGAACCTTGGTCTTCTGCGCTTTCTCTGGCTTATTGTGAACATAACTTTTTTTTTTTTTTTTTCCTTAAAAGATGACCGGTAAGGGGATCTTAACCCTTGACTTGGTGTTGTCAGCACCACGCTCACCCAGTGAGCCAACCGGCCATCCCTATGTGGGATCCGAACCCGTGGCCTTGGTGTTATCAGCACCGCACTCTCCCAAGTGAGCCACAGGGCCGGCCCGTGAACATAACTTTTCACCTCCTTTCCCCACCTCTTGACTTTTAAGTTTTTCAGTAGTTACCCAAGCTCTCCTTTCCTCCTGAATCTCTCTTAAAAGTCTTAACTGTTGGAATTTCACGGTCAGTCTAAGGTCAAGTGTGGGATTATCTTACTGCCTTTCTTTGCCTCGAGCTTCATTCCGTTTCAGAAGAAAACTACACTTCCCCGCTTCCCCCAGCACACAGCACAGCAGACAAAAAGACATGTGCAGAATCGTCACTTCAACGATCCTGCTGAAATTGGCCTCCTCAGAGGCGGCTGATGCAGAATGTGCGTCTGCTCTGAGATTCACAGCTGGTCCCCAAGGCGGCTCGGGTTCCTACCTGGCCCCTTTACTAAACCTGACCATCAGATGCCATCATCGGATTGATTTCAGCCGGGGCCCTTTGGCGGAGGAAGCAATCAGAGGCGTCGGCTGAGGGTTTCGGTGACTTGCGCTCTGGGCTCCGGGACTCTGGCGGGTGCAGAACTAAACTGTAAATCTTTAACTTCTTTTTTTTTTTAGTAGTGAAATATATTTAGTATGGAACCTCAGCTACTTGATGTGCCCAGTGGGACGTGGTGGAAGAAGCCCGGGCCCTCGGAGAAGGAAGACCCCGGCCGCGCAGGCGCCCAGCGCACTTCCGGCCCTCGTGCAGGCCGGCGTGGCCCCCGGACGCGCATGCTCCACCGAAGTCCCGCGCGGGGTTGCGGCCCCACCCTGCGCGGGCCTGGACTGCGCATGTGCGCGCGCAGTCTTCGTGCTGGGTCCCACTTTTCTAGACACGCTCCTGGATCCTGAGCATAAGGTCCCCGTTTTTGCTTAATCTCCCTTAAAGTGGCTTTGTTATCTTTAAACAAAAATCTTAGTTAAGGCAAGAATCCACGCTTCCTCCTGGTGAACCCCCTCCGCCTTTCCACAACTGAGCATCTAGTGAGTTGCCTAAAGAAAGCAGTAAATAGTCAAAGCATTCGAAGTTGGTTTGGGATAGCTACTCTGATAGGCACTTTTGCTGGAATTATTAAAATAAGTAAAGTGTTGCCTATTACAGTCGTTTGTTTTTTGATTATGTTTATTTCAGATCTGCGTCTTTCTGGTAAAATGTAAGTTCCACGCAGGGTCGGGATCTTTATTTTCCTCACTGTTTTATCAAGTGCCTAGTTGGTGCTCAATAAATATGTCTTGGAAGAATGATAAGCCCCATTTTGTCAGAAACACCCAGGCCTAATATTAACCCTGCTATTAGAAATAACCCTGTTAGGTCACTCTCAATGAAACCTTTTACAGCACAAAGTGATCGATAAGCATAAACTAGATTTAGAAGGGGCTTCCAAGGTCATATGATCTGGTCCCTTTATTTTATAGATGAAGAAAAACAGTCCTAACGAAGGGAAATGACTCTTCCAAAATCTCCCTACCTGAAAGTGACAGTAGAGGACCAGAGCTCGGGTGGCTCTGCTCAGATGTCTTTCTGCTACACCACATAACCTCTCATTCTTCGTATGTGTAGGTGAGACACTGGGCAGAGGCTGCCTTTTCCCTGTGCTGCCTAATGACACAAACATACCACAGCAACCACATGGTAGGTAACTAGATGCTGGTGGATTTGGCTTTCCTGCCCCCAAAGCACCAGTAAAACAGGAGCTTCAGACGGCAGGACTGTGGCAGTCAGTGTTCTTTCCGCTCTGATCACTACAACAGGCGTTGTTATTAGTCTAGTCTGAACTTATATCCTGCAAATACAAAGACGGGGAACTCCAGGCAGTTTTCAAGATGAATCACACTTTTTTCTTAGCCCAGTTTTCCAGATTCAGCAGCTTCTTTGATGAAGCAACCAACCTCCAAATCACTTTGTCCCAGCCCAGGGCAAAACTGGATCCACTTTGATGGGTTAGGGAAGAAATTACCATGCATGTGCAATATTATAGCATTTTGTATTCCTAAAACCCATATAGTTCAGCATGGGAAAATCAAAACGATTCCAAAAATCCTGATGATTGAGTACTGAGGCTGCCCAGCAGATTACTAGAAGAATCCGAGAATGTAGCAGCCATGTGAAAGTATCAGGATGATTCAGTGACATGCCTCATTAACAGACTGAAGAGTGCATCTACTCACCACGTCCCTGCTGAGAAAGTTCACTGTGCTATCGAATGGTGACCATCCCACAGTATTTCCCTGTTATTTGCCATCCATGATTTACAATGGCTTGAAGCATAGTAACATACATACAGTGGTCACAGTATAAAAAGAAGTTAGAAATAGATGTAGCAATAATATAAAAAAATCTGACAATATGGCATGAAACTAGATCTATAAATGCATTTACCCCCCCTTAGTATGAAAAAACTGGGCAAAGCTAGATGTTTGGTATTTGAAGAGCTAGCCCTAGACATTGGAATATGGATGGTTACTCTAGAAGTGTAAAACTATGGTACACTTGGAGAGGTTTTGCTTTAAAAGACAAAACAAAACAAAACAAAAACTCCCTTATTTGTCACCACAAGGGGGTGAATTTTCTTTCAAAGATGCCTCCTCCGAAGTCCTTATCTGAGATAGCTGGTCAAGACAGCTTGAGCCATGGGTACCCTCTGCTGGTGAATTATTTGGCATCCCTTCAAACTGGCGTTCTTTAAATATTTTTCAACATTTTCTTAGTGGGGGAAGAAAGAATAAATTGTGTTCTAATAAAAATTGTACACCTCTTTATGTCCAAAATAAAGGATTTATTTAATGTCTGTGAAAGACAAAAATGTACTGGACAATGAAAGAGATGATTTTATGCAGGCTGTTGCAAGAGGGGGCACACTCATTAATGAGGACTGCCTGGTGCACAGGAGGGGCCTGGGTTTTATAGAGGCAAGTAGACCGGAGTCACTCACAAGGCCCACAGCAGCAGGAGGAAGAGAGAACAGCGAGTCTTATCTACGTCATAGGGGGAAGGGTGGTCCTTTGCAGTTAGGGTTAGCCCTTTCCTGCGACGCAAAAGGGTGGGGGGATTTCAGAAAACCAAAGGGTGGGAGATGTCTTCATCACTACCCTTTTGCATGAGCATGGGGCTCAGATGAAGTTCAACACTGTCAGGCCCTAAACAACAACAGCTGAATTTTTCTAGAATTGTCTATCACATCACTGTTTTTCTGCTATTTATTGCTGGACAGCATAAGTCGCTCATACTCCCAAAGATATGCTCAAAATACATTGACACAGTCTCCCGGCAGGGCTCTGGGCTCCGGCATCTGCTCAGCGGCCGCCTCCCTCTGATCAGCCCGGAGGGACTGAGCCAAGGGGGGCAGGGAGGGGACACGCTCCGGCCTGGACATGAGCGTGGCCACATGATGCATCCCTGCCTCGGCTGCTGCAGTCTCCATCACCGCTGGCAGGGACCTCGGATCCCATCACATAGGACAGCATGCACCTTAAGATCCTGAAGAAAAGGTGCGAAATGTTCAAGTGATGTGTAGAAGTAGTTTGTGAGGGCACATCAGGAAAATCATGCAGCCATCAGGACACAGGCTCCGGGACGTCGAACATCATCCTCTCCTGATTGAAAATGACAATTATGACTCCTCGTTGTCATCATCGTCCTCTGAGGCTGACGTGGCAGACAGGGTCTGGTTCATCCACCACAGCTGTGGCATGATCTGTGCTGTCATGACATGGTTTCTGGTCACCTGTGCAGACTTTGTGGTGACATTCGTCCTGCTGCTGCCCTCAAAGACTTCTGGTACTCTGTGATCAACGGGGTCGTTTTCAACTGCCTGGCTGTGCTCGCCCTGTCGTCCCACCTGAGGACCATGCTCACTGACCCCAGGGCAGCACCAAAGGAAACGCTACCAAAAATACATGGAGAGTTTGCAGCTGAAGCCTGGCAAAGTGATCTTCACGTGCCCCAAGTGCTGCTGTTTCAAGCGAGAGCACGCCCACCACTGCAGTATTTGCAAAAGATGTATTCAGAAAATGGATCATCACTGCTCGTGGGTGAACAATCGTGTAGGAGAAAAGAATCAGAGGTTTTCTGTGCTCTTCGCTACGTATATCACTCTGTCTTCAGTCCATGCTCTGATTCTCTGTGGATTGCAGTTCATTTCCTGTGTCAACAGGCCATAGACAGAATGCGGTGATTTTCCACCTTCAATAACTGTAATCCTGCTGATCCTCCTGTACCTTGTGGATCTTCTGCTTTTCACTTTCACTGCAGGTATGTTTGGCATCCAGATCCACTCCATATGCAACGATGTGTAGAAGTAGTTTGTGAGGGCACATCAGGAAAATCATGCAGCCATCAGGACACAGGCTCCGGGACGTCGAACATCATCCTCTCCTGATTGAAAATGACAATTATGACTCCTCGTTGTCATCATCGTCCTCTGAGGCTGACGTGGCAGACAGGGTCTGGTTCATCCACCACAGCTGTGGCATGATCTGTGCTGTCATGACATGGTTTCTGGTCGCCTGTGCAGACTTTGTGGTGACATTCGTCCTGCTGCTGCCCTCAAAGACTTCTGGTACTCTGTGATCAACGGGGTCGTTTTCAACTGCCTGGCTGTGCTCGCCCTGTCGTCCCACCTGAGGACCATGCTCACTGACCCCAGGGCAGCACCAAAGGAAACGCTACCAAAAATACATGGAGAGTTTGCAGCTGAAGCCTGGCAAAGTGATCTTCACGTGCCCCAAGTGCTGCTGTTTCAAGCGAGAGCACGCCCACCACTGCAGTATTTGCAAAAGATGTATTCAGAAAATGGATCATCACTGCTCGTGGGTGAACAATCGTGTAGGAGAAAAGAATCAGAGGTTTTCTGTGCTCTTCGCTACGTATATCACTCTGTCTTCAGTCCATGCTCTGATTCTCTGTGGATTGCAGTTCATTTCCTGTGTCAACAGGCCGTAGACAGAATGCGGTGATTTTCCACCTTCAATAACTGTAATCCTGCTGATCCTCCTGTACCTTGTGGATCTTCTGCTTTTCACTTTCACTGCAGGTATGTTTGGCTGAAGGCGGTTTCCAGTACTCCCCACTGCCCAGAAGAGGCAGCCTTTGACCCTTGCAGCAAGTCTGTATGTGCGCGTGTGTGTACGTGTGTGCGCACGTGTGTGTGCGTGTGTGCATGTGCGCGCATGTGGGTGTCAAAATTGGCAGTGTTGTTCAGATGATGTAACATTTAACGGCTGTGTACAGCAAACAAGCTACTTTTTAGAAACTGATGTTTCAGGGGACAGGGGAGACCTGCTGCAGGGTTCCCCCAACGGGGTCCCCCTGGTGGGGTTACTATGAATGTATTGCATATGGGAGAATATCTTGATCTAAAGAACAGTCATTCCTGTGTAGTCCTTTGTTGTCCTCCTATTTTAATTTTATTTTAAAAATATGGAGTGCATGAGGGCCTTGGAGAGGCCCTCTCGTCATGCTGGAACTTGTAAATGACTGGCAGTGATTTATTTAGGATCTGAAAGGGCATCAGCAGCTCATCTGTGACAAACAGGGCAAAATGGAACCTACACAAATCAGTTGCTTGCACCAAGCAGAGTTTTATATATCTCTAGTCACATTTTGCAGATTTTCCAAACTAGATGATGACACTCTCTTCGGTTTTCACCTGTACAACCAATGAAAGGTGTGTGGCCACACAAAGAAGCCAAATGTCATTACCTTCCTGCACAGTTAGGATTTTTATTAAGAATATTTTGGGGCCGAGCCCGTGGCGCACTCGGGAGAGTGCGGTGCTGGGAGCGCAGCAGTGCTCCTGCCGCACGTTCGGATCCTATATAGGGATGACCGGTGTGCTCACAGCGCTCACTGGCTGAGCACGGTGCGGCCAGTCTCAAAAAGGACAAAAAAAAAAAAAAGAATACTTTGCATTTTCTAAGAAGTTGTTTGGCATATTACATGGGCTATTAAAACCCTGTGTACTAAGCTGCTTTTTTCAATCGCAAAGAAAAAAAAGTCAATCCAGTGAACAAGAATCCCTACCAGTCGTTTCAGGGAGTTCCTGTTGCCCCTGTGATTCATTAGTGCATTCCCTTGATCACAGAAGGGACATTTACATAGAAAGACATTTTGGTCTCAATTAGCTCTGACACTTGCACTGAACTTGCAAAAGATCTGTGTGCTAAACAGTGAAGGCGGTTTCCAGTACTCCCCACTGCCCAGAAGAGGCAGCCTTTGACCCTTGCAGCAAGTCTGTATGTGCGCGTGTGTGTACGTGTGTGCGCACGTGTGTGTGCGTGTGTGCATGTGCGCGCATGTGGGTGTCAAAATTGGCAGTGTTGTTCAGATGATGTAACATTTAACGGCTGTGTACAGCAAACAAGCTACTTTTTAGAAACTGATGTTTCAGGGGACAGGGGAGACCTGCTGCAGGGTTCCCCCAACGGGGTCCCCCTGGTGGGGTTACTATGAATGTATTGCATATGGGAGAATATCTTGATCTAAAGAACAGTCATTCCTGTGTAGTCCTTTGTTGTCCTCCTATTTTAATTTTATTTTAAAAATATGGAGTGCATGAGGGCCTTGGAGCAGATTTTTCATTATTCTGAAAAAATTAGCAGTGCATAAATGGCACCTCAGAAAGAGAAGAGCAAAGTCTCATGGTGGCCTCATGCCTCGTGCAGCTCAGTGCTGGTGGTGGCTGGGGGGTAGGGGAGGTGTGTCAACGGTGAGACATGAGAAGCCAGAGTTGGTCTTCTGGTGCCTCTGGGAAGGTGAGGGGCTGCAAGGCAACCAGCCCCTGGCAGGGCCACCACGTGCCTCTGCGCAGGCAGCACTGATGCTGAGAATGGTCAGGACAGCAACAGCTCGCGTTTTTCTGTCATCGTTTACGTTTATTTCTCTACCCACGGCACAGGTGATGAAATCAGATCCTTGGTGTGGAGCTTAAAATTATGCCAGACAGCAAACAGCTCCCATCCTTGGGTACTTGCCTTAAACTTGCTGGTTTGTACATTCTTTGCTGGATGCATCAAGAGGCAATCTGACACAAACACGGCCTGAGGGTCTTCCTTTCAGCCACCTCCCGTTCTGAGAAAAGTTGGTATCTCCCTCCTGGGAACTGTTTGCCTGTGTGTTCCTCTGCGAGCTGTTTGGTTTTGTTTTTAGTTACTCTGTACCCTGTTCTGATCAGGGCTTCTACCACTGTCCACATAGGACCACAAAGGGACCTACCTGAGACTCAGTCATGGCCGAGGGAACAAACCTGCGGGTGCTTTTCAAATGGACTGAGTCACTGAAGACATGTGAGCTACTAGGGATGAACTGGGTCACAGCGAGAGGACGGGACGCGTCTCGTGGGTGACCCGGAGACTGTTCTGTGTGTTCATTTGCACGTCTGTTGTCTGGGGAGGACGTGTGCACTGGGCTTCAATGTGAGGCTTTTAATATGTATATCCTGTTTATCAATAAAAAAAATTATCCAAGTGGTTGAATCCTGTGAGACGTGGCAAGTACATGCAAATCAAGTGTACTTGACTTTTCAACCTCTTCTTTCAGTGTAACTTTTATATGAAATAAAGCCACCAATTGTCGGTTCTCAAGCAAACAAAATACATTGACACGTTCTTTCTTCTGGCCTGCATATGGTAAATAGTTCCTTATTTTTCCATAGTTCTGTTTCCTGGTTTTCCTTTGCTAGTTTCTGAATCCGACAATTTCATGGCAAAAATATTAGAGAGTTTAAAATTTAGATAATGCAATAAATTCTTCACCTCCAGTTATCAGCAGTAATCCAGGCCTTGTTTTGTCTGACATTGTCTTGGGTGACGGTTGGCTGGTTGGTCTCAGGCTCAGGATTGGGACTGTGGTCTCACAGGACAATCATCCACATGCACAGAGCAAGACTGCTTCATAGAAATGCATGGGTGCTGCTGAGGATTGGTGCTTTGGTTGATTTTTTGGTTTTATTTTTTCTCCCTAGAGGACATTTTACATTTTGCCACTTACGTGAAGAGTCCCATGTGGAAGTGGGACTCTACTTCCCATTTATTTTAATGATTTTTAAAATTATTATCATTGGGCCGGCCCAGTGGCGCAGTGGATAAGTGCGCCGCTTGGGAAGCGCGGCGGCGCTCCCGCCCAAGGGTTCGGATCCCACATGCAGACCGGTTCCCGCTCACTGGCTGAGTGAGGCGCGGGAGCGACACTGAGGGTTGCAATCCCGTTGCCGGTCCCCGGTCCGGTACGGGGGCAACACTGAGGGTTGCGATCCGTTGCCGGACACGGAAAAAGACAAAAGAGAAAAAAAAAAAAATTATTATCATTGATAAATGGTTCATGTGGCACAACATTCACCCTTTTAAAGCATACAATTCAGTGGTTTTTAGTATACTCACAACGTTGTACGACCACCACCGCCAACTAATTCCAGAATATTTTTATCACCCCAGAAAGAAACCCAGTCCCCATTAGCAGTCACTTCCCACTCCCACCTCTCCCAGCTCCTAGCAACCATTAATCTATTCTCTGTTTCTGCAGATTTGCTTATTCTGACTGTTTTGTATAAATGGAACCATACAATATGTGGCTTTCTCTCGAGTGTACCTGGCTTCTTTCACTTAGCATCATGTTTCCAAGCTTCATCCACACTGTAGAGTGCGTCAGCACTGTACCCCTTTTATTGCCAAATCACATTCCCTCAAATGGCTACTCCACATTTTGTTATCCATTCACCAGTTGATGAACATTTGGGTTGTTTTCACTTTTTGACTATTATGAATAATACTGTTAATATTCCTACACATGTTTTTCATGTAGACAAAACATTTCTCTTGGGTATATCCCTAGGAGTAGAATTGCTGAGTCATAGCGCAATTGTATGTGTAGCTTTTTCTAAAGCACCTGCTCCGTCTTGAGTTCCCAATAGCAGTGTGTGAGGGCTCCAGGTTCTTCACATCCTCGCCAACACTTGTTACCATCCATCTTTTTTAGTCTAGTGATCCTTGTGGATGTGAAGAGGCATCTCATTGTGCATTTGATTTGCATTTCCCTAATGAGTAATGAGTTGAGCATCTTTTCCTGTTTTCATTGGCCATTTGTATATCTTATTTGAAGAAAGAAGATTTTTATTTCTTAATTGGGTTGTCTTTATTTCTGAGTTGTAAGAGTACTCTATGCATCTTGTATCTTTGATAGTCCCTTATCAAAGATATGATTTGCAAATATTTTTTCCTGTACTGTGGGTTGTCTTTTCACTTTCTTGATGATGTTCTTTGAAACACAAAAGTTGTGAATTTTGATGAGGTCCAATTTATCATTTTTTTCTTTGATTACTTGTGCTTCTAATACTAGTAATGTTTTAGTGCCACATAGAGCTTAGTGCCCCAGACAGTCAGCTGCTGGACACTTCTTGATTTTGGTCCAGGGCTTTTAGAGCTTTGGAAAATACTATTATGCAGTGTGTTAAAAGAAAAAACTGTAGAGACAATAAATTCAACAGAATTTATTTATGCAAAGAACAATTCATGAATCAGGCAACATTCCAAACTAGAAGAGATTCAAAGAGCTCCACCCAGCAGTGTGAGTAGCAAGCTTTTATAGGCTGAACACAGAAGCAAAGTGGAGAAATCACCTGCTTGGCTACTGCTAGGCACTTGCCTTATTGGGGCATGATGTGGTCAGTCGTCTGTCTTGATTGGCTGGAGCATGGCTGTTTGTGATTGGCTAGAGCGTGGCTGTTTGTGATTGGCTAGAGCGTGGCTGTTTGTGATTGGCTGGAGCGTGGCTGTTTGTGATTGGCTAAAATCCAGTAATTTGTTACAAATAATAGATTCTTAGTTAGGTTTTGGTTCCTTTATGTACTAAGTTGGGTCGAGGTCCGTTACTAGGTCCATTACTAGGAACTCAAAGTATGGAGGCAGCCTCAGGCTCATGGGCTCCTGCTTATTTAATTTAACAAATGTGTATTGCTGTAATTACATTTTTTGTCTTTCCCCTCAAAGAAGAAGAGTGTCCAACCCCCTGACTACTGTCTCGGGAACCTCCAAACACTGGCATGGAGCAGAGTGGTGGCACCTCCTCCTCTAGGAAGTTTCAGAAGATCTTCACCATTTTTCAAGCCTCTTCTCCAGCATTTCTCCCAAATGAATTCATTAGATGTTCTTCCCATTAGATGTCTGCAGGAAAAGGGCCCTATGGTCGAACAAGGGCCTGACAAATCTGTCTAGAAGATTTACAATACATTTGACAATAAAATAAAGTCTCTGAGAAATTCTGCAACAAGTGAACCATTTTTTTTTCTTTTTGGTGGCCGGCCACAATAAACCAATTTAAACCAAAGTTTCTCAAGTTATTTGAGTAAAAACCTGTTACAAATAAAGAACTTAATGCTTTTTTGATTGGTCGGGAGACAATTGGCTGTCTTAGGGACATCTTAGTGACCTGACACATTCACATCAGTGTCCAGGCTGAGTTTGAAGGCTCTCTTCCCTGCTGTCCCTCCTCCTACCGTCTGAACATGTGGCTTCCAAGTAGCTGGGGAAGGGAGGAAGAGTGGAGGATCCCAAATGGGAGATTCTTATGGGCTGGACCCAGACACCACCCACATGCTTCTGCCCAGGTCCCTCGGCAGAACTAGTCTCATGTCTCTAGATGCAATGTGGTCTCTGTGTGTGCTTAGGAGGAAAGGTTTGGTGACATGTAGTGTGGTACCAGCCACACACACTTTTGGAAACGTTGTTTGGCTGGCTTACATGGCTTCAGAAGAGGCATGCATATTGGTTGACATTGTGTGAAGAAGTCCCCAAGGGCATTGTGACCTTTGCTCCTAGACACCTCCTCATGGTGACACACACGTATTCTGACCTAGCACTTACCTCACTATCAATAATTTATATTTCTGCAAGAAACAGAGGAACATTTGGAAGATCACGTGCCCAAAACGTTGACATTTTTTATTTCATCAGAGACAAAATTGGACAAGAGCAGTCGAGTTCATGACTTTTGATTGCACCACTGAAGGTCAGGTCACTGGGATCCATATGTAAGAGCATGGCTCAGTACACGCACAGACCAGAGGACCCTGAGAAACAGAAACAGCTGACACACTGGCAGAGCTGACCGCAGCCATCATCATGTAGAGCCTGCTCAGGCACTGAGAACGAGGGGGGAAAAAGAAGTAAGGCCTGTGGTCAGTACCCGATGTTTTCCCAGAAAGAAAAATAGGTCCCTGTGGTTGGCGCATCAGGAGACACCGTGTGCTCCGCTTCTAATAACACACATAAAAGCCCTGAAAGACACGTTAATATTTTACGCAAAAAATCAATAACTGCCTACTGAGTGCATACGATTGCCATTATGCTTCATTAAAGTGTATTTAAAGCCTTTTCAGCATCGAGTGGGGTTGCAGAGGACCAGGTCTGCTGCAATGTGGTGATGGAACAGAAAGCGAGGAATCAGTGCTCGAAATGGTTGGGGGAGCTGGGGGGCCTGGGGTGCGAGGTGCTCGGGAGGGTGAGTGGGGTTGCAGAGGACCAGGTCTGCTGCAATGTGGTGATGGAACAGAAAGCGAAGAATCAGTGCTCGAAATGGTTGGGGGAGCTGGGGGGCCTGGGGTGCGAGGTGCTCGGGAGGGCTCCCGGGTGGGGGACAGCTGGTCCCAGTCTGGGCGGGCCTGCCCGGGGCCCCCCAGGCCCTCAGTGTCCTCCTGTGTCCGGGCTGCACTGCTGTGAGACCAGCCTGGGACCTGTCTGCCAGAGGTGACTGTCAGGGAGGTGTCCCAAGGCAGGGCCGGCTTTCAGCATCCTGCGGGAGGCACAGCTTGTTTTAAATACAGCGTGATAATGGGGACAGAGCACCCACGTGGCAGACAAAGCCTGGCTTTGCCACCCTGTGAATCTGCACAGGTCCCGTGCTCTCCCAGCAGGGCTCGCTTCCTCCTCAGTGAGCAGGGACTGCCTGCCCCTCCCAGGAGTCCAGCAAGGCCCAGAGAGATGCATGCGAGGGAGCCCGAGGCAGGAGCGACTGCAGGGCAGGAGCTGCCGGTGCCCTGTCCATCTGCAGCGTTTCTTTTCCCCTCTGAGCATCCCTTCCTGCCACTCCTCACTGCCTGGGGCTCAGGCCCTGAAGTCGGAGACCGCCGTCTGTCTCCTGGCTCCACCTGAGCAACTGGGAGCAGTCTCTGGACGCCGCCAAGGCTCAGTGTACTCAACTGAAGGTGAGAAACGTTTTGTCATCCACCCACGGGAGGGCTGTTGTGAGGACTAAACATGGTAACGCACAGAAAGTACTGACACTGCCCAGCACAAGCAGACATGTACAAAATGCTGTGGGTATTTCATTGTTATTTCACTGCGGGTCCCAGGGCTAATAGAAAAGAAGGCTTCACCGAGGGGGTGCGGGGAGATGAGCGTGTTCAGCGCTGCGGGAAGGGAGGAGGAGTTGGGCTGGGACACCCACCCACATCCTGGGCCCGGGGCCAGGTGGGAGGCGCACGTCTCCACAGCAGAGGGTACCTGTGTGCACGGGGGAAGGTGGGCCTTCTTGAGGCTTCTGCTGTCTCTTACCAATATTTCCCCAGTAGCCCCTTGTGTCAGGGGAGCTGGCCATGCTTATGTTTCCTTCCCAGAGGCCTTTCCTGGAGTGTCTGCTCAGGGACCTGGTATTTCCCTATCACTGCACAGGTAAGCCAGTAGGATTCCTTTGAGGCTCAAAAGTAATATTGCAACCCAGAGGTGACTGGGCCCCCAGGCTGGCTCAGTGGGAAGCCCACACCCCAAGGCTGGGGTTGTGCCTTTGTAAAAAGTCCAGACCCACTAAGAAGCATCCCCCAATAGTGTGGATGACATTTTATGGAGAGGAAAAGAAGAGGTTTCATGGACATCACACCACAAACTCTGCTGTGACATCTCTCACTCCAAGTTCCACCTCCTGGGGCAGTCGGCTGGTCCAGCCCCTGCCTCCCGTCCTTCCACCCCTATGGCCTCCCTGTCCTTCCCTGTACACTCCTTGCTTCCCCCAAACCCTCCACGCCTCTTCTCATTTCGTCCCCACCCACAACCTGCTCAGAAAAACAAAGCTTCTGTTTCAGGCTACACCCAGAGGAAGAGAAAGGAGAAATTCACCTAAGAGGTAACATTTTCCTAGTCACAAGGTACCTATAAGTTCATCTTTAATAGTTTTTATATCAAGCACATTTGCTAAGATTTTATTTTTCTTCTTTCTAGTAGCAAAGCAACAAGAAATGAAAGTTTCCTGTCTGGGTAGGAAAACGCAATTTACTTACGCTTCTCTCCCCACCCCGAGTTCTCAGCCTGGAGAAAACACTAACAAGAGGATATAAAGTGAAATTTCATTTTTACTTTACTTTGAGTCTAAGTATCCTAGAAAGGAAATAAGTAGAAGGGATTAATATATTTTCCTTAGGACCCCATTTAATTTAAAACTCATATAATTCGGGCCGGCCCGGTGGTGCACTGGATAGTGCGCCGCTTGGGAAGCGCGGCGGCGCTCCCGCCCGAGGGTTCGGATCCCACGTACAGACCAGCCGCTCACTGGCTGAGCGAGGTGCAGGCGCAGCACCGAGGGTTGCGATCCCGTTGCTGGTCCCGGTCCGGTACGGGCG
>NW_007733884.1:83093-91154 GCF_000696425.1 Galeopterus variegatus
CGGAAAAAAAAAAAAAAAAAAAAAAAAAAAAAAAAAAAAAAAACTCATATAATTCATACTGGTGGGTGTTTCTGTTTAGCAGCCCAAAGCATGTTGAGAGACAGTTCTCTCCGGGTCTTAGAGAGGAAGACACTGGCTGCCTTAGTTCTGGGTCACTTGTAAGGATCATAGTACAAACTAGAGTAAACACAGTTTACCATGCACCAGGCTCACCAGCTTGGACATGGTGTGTTCAAAGTCTCAGTCGTACCTGAACTCAGGAGGTCTCTACTGAGTGTGAAGTTGGTGAGAGCTAACAGCAGACTGCAGTGCTTGACCTCTGAGTTGATACCAGGAACTTCAATGGAAGTTAACACTTGTCCTGCTTTAGCTGACTATACTTTGAAGGCCAGTGGACTGATATCTATTATATTTGGTACATTTTTCTGTTAAAAATAATTCTGGGGGCCGGCCCGGGGGCGCACTGCTACAGTGCGCCGCTTGGGAAGCGCGGCGGCGCTCCCGCCGAGGGTTCAGATCCCACGTACAGACCAGCCGCTCACTGGCTGAGCGAGGTGCAGGCGCAACACCGAGGGTTGCGATCCCGTTGCTGGTCCCGGTCCGGTACGGGCGCGACACTGAGGGTTGCAATCCATTGCTGGTCACAAAAAAAGACAAAAAGGAAAAAAAAATAATAATAATTCTGGGACTTAAACTTTTTGCTACCTGAAAGCAGGAACCCCCACTGTTGTTCATTAATGAGTCAGCCTGGGAGGGCCCCCATGCTCAGAGGGAAGGAAGAAAGAGGGCAGGAGAGAGGGAGTTGAACCTCTTATGACTGGGGAGACCCGAGACCCAAGCCACAGGGCTTGCGCTCCAGGGGTGCGGATGCTCGGCCTTCCCCTGACTCCTCCTGGCATTTTCTGTAGAGGAAGAGTGGAACCAGACAAACCCTGGAAAGAGATAACACTTAAAAATTGTCTCTTCTAAATTAAAATAGGAGATGTGCTACTTGTAAAATTTTCAGACAAAACAGAAGCTTGTTAGATACAATACGTACGTTCTCTGCAGCACCCGTGGTTTGCTGGGTGTCCCATCAGAACCTCGCATTGTGCACCTGGGGAGGAGAAAGAATGTGCAGGTTAACCTGAAAGAAACCAAGGCTGAACACACAAACCACAGGACTTATTGAGCCAGTAGGACGATTGCAGTCAAGGAAAAGAGTAAGTCGGGTTGCCCTGAGAAGCGCACTGCCAAGAGGGCCAGCGGAGCTCAGCCTTCTAGAATCACAAAAAGAGGGAAGGATCAAGGGAGAGAGAGAGGACGGCCCCGCCGGATCAGCTCGTCACTTCTCTTGGTTGTACGTGACATGTAGATCTGGGATTATTACTGGGTTACATCCTGCGTGCAGAGATCTAGGGTTAGGGTCACAAGAAGCATTCTAGGTTATTTTATGGCTTTCAGGTGCCGTCAAGTCTGCTGCTAAGTAAAAATGGTCTTAATATAACGCTTTCCAGGACAGGTGGACGTGGCTATTGACTTAGATCTCAAAAAGCATTATAATTTAGCTGACCCAGCCAGAGCAGATGTTTTGTTATCATGTGTACGAGGGAGGATATTGATGTTCAAAAGGAAAGCCGTGGCAGCAGGGGTGTGTCCTGCCTCCCCAGTTTAGAGGGTGTCAGAGTATTTGTGAAGGAGGAAAACCCAGAGCCCATTCTAGAAAACGAACCCTAAGGTGTGTCCTGCCTCCCCAGTTTACAGGGTGTCAGAGTATTTGTGAAGGAGGAAAACCCAGAGCCCATTCTAGAAAACGAACCCTAAAAGAGAAGGGTTTCTGAACCTGCTAAAAACCATTGAGTCATACACTTTAAATGAATGAATTGCATGGTATATGAATTATATCTCAATAAAGCTGTTTTTTAAAAAAGCAGATTTTCAGCCATATGAGGATTCAGATAGTAAAAAGAAGCATTCTTTTAAAACCAAGATATAGGCTTACATTTTTAAAAGCTTATACATTTATTATTTTGAATAAGAGGTTTTTAAAAAATGGAAAAAATTTTAATAGTAAGAGAGAACACAGTGAAAACAGAGGCTCCCCATTGTCTGTCCCCAGTCCAGAGGCAGTGGCTGTAATGTGTCTCTGGTGTGCCCATTGAGTTTATAGAGGGATTCTATGGCTATATGAGCATATGCATAAATTTAGGCTTTTTAGAATAGAAAAGGTGGGTTAGGGAGGGACAGAAATTTGGGAGCAGAAACATACCCAGGGGATTACAATTGTATTTGCATTCCTGATTTCTTAGCCTGGAAGACCGGTATGTAGGTGCTCATTATAGTAATACTTATACTTTCTTGTAGGCCTAAAATGTTTTATTTTAATGGAAAGGGACTAGAAATAACTAACATTTATTTTTTAAAAATAATTTTGTATAGCATAGATTTGTATTTGTTTCAACAGATTAGTTCCAAGGAATATTATATTGGGGTTGGCATTTATATTGGAAGTGGTCACATAACTGGTAATTACAGCAGATACTCTGTTTTTGGCTAATTTAAAAATGAAAGAAAGGGAAATAATGGGTTTATTATTAGCTAAGGGCATGGGCTTTAAAGCCATGGTTGGTGACATCTGCTCAGTTTCTAATGCCATCTAGTGGTAATTGTGAGCAGCCTCTGGGACTAGCCTTGGAAACACCCAAGGAGCTTTAAAAAGTGCTGGTGCACTGTCCCCAGAGATTCTGATTTAATTGATCTTGAGTGCAGCTTAGGCATCTGGACTTTTCAAAAAGCTCCTTAGGTGATTCTAATATAAATCCAAGACTGAGAACCACCATCCTAACCCTGAAGTGCTGTAATGCCAAGTCATTCATTCACTCCTTCATTCACTCGGCAAATGTTTACTGAGCACATACTAAATTTTTTGAGTATATATGATTTGCCAGCACTCATATAGGTGCTAGGGAAAGAAGGTAAGTAAGATACACAAACAAGGTCTCCCTGTTCTCATGGAACTTATATTCTATTGACAGGAGAAAGCAAATGAATCAACAAATTAAAAACTCAAGAAAGCTGTCAGGTAGTGATGAGTTCTATGCAGAGAACTAAAAGAAGGTAATATTATGGAGCCTGGTGGGGTGTGGCTACTTTCTTCCAGGTCAGAGAAATCTCAGCTGACCATGAAAGGACAAGAAAGAGCCAGTTCTTCTGGCAGAGGAAACAGCATGTGCAAAGGCCCCGCAGCTAGAATAAATTTGGCACGTCTTCAGAACAGAAAAAAAGACCCAAGTGGCCAGAGCACAGAAGAAGAAAGAAAAGTAATGTAACATTAAGTCAAAGAATTGGGCAGGGACAGGATCATTTGGACTTTGAAAACTAGAGAAAGGAGTTTGGATTTTATTCCAGCTACTGTATACCAAGAAGCCACTGGACTTTTAAGCAGGATAAAAAATGATCTATAAGCCTAAAATAGTAGAAACACTAACATTTAAAGCAAAATACTTTCACATGTCTTAAGATAGAAGTTTTTAATCAGATTTTTCTAAAGGATATCATAGTCAAGATTGTTTCTATAGGTAACTATAAGATACATGTTAATGGTTTATTAAAGTTGGGTATTTGGTCTTTGTTAAATTTTAACTTAAAAGAAGCATTGCAGTTCAGGGTCCCCACAACCACTCAGGTTCAATGATTTGCTAGAAGCACTCTACAGAACTCAGAAAAGCTGTTTTATATTCATGGTTATGTTTATTGCAGAGAAAGGATACAGAAGAAAGAGGCACACAAGACCATGCCTAGGAGGTGGCAGGAGCATGCTTCCAGTTGTCTCTTCCATTGCAGCCACGTGGACGTGCTTAACTCTCCAGCACCAGGTGTGACAACACATAGCATATTGCCAACCAGGTAGGCTCACCTGAGCCTTGGTGTCAGAGTTTTGATGGCGGTCAGTCATGTAGGCATGGTTGACTGCCCAAGTAACTGGCCTGAGTCTCTAGCCCCTCCACAGGTCAAGCTGATATTGTGTGTCCCAAGGCATAAATCAGTTGGCACAGACTGTCTGGGTGGCCCAAATCCCCCAGATAGACAAAGCAGTCTTACAGGCAGGACATTCCAGGGCCTAGAGGTTACCTTCCAGGAGCTGGGCAAGGGCTAACCCTTTTTAAAGGTCACTCTGGCTATAATGTGGAAAACAAACCCTAGGGAGCAAGGGTGGAATCAGGAATACCAGGTAGGAGGTACTGCAGTAATCTAGGAGACGACTGACAATAATACCATACTTGCAGCTGCTAGACATTTACTGCGTGTTGACTGTCTGCCAGGCGCTGTGACAAGTGCTGTACATGAAATACCTCATTTAAGCGCTGCAAGTCTCCTGGGAGAAGATGGCACCTAATTTTCTCACCTTAGCGAGACACTGAAGACTAGAAAAGAAATGCCCAAGGACAGTCGGCTAGCTGAAAACAGGGGCTGCTCTAGAAACTAAGCCTCCCTCCTCTTGCCACCGTCTCTACAGAAGTGGCAGTCTCCCAGTGGCCCAGATCGGAAGATCGGCATTGGGACACAGAAATCTACCTTTAAGCAACCGTGGCCTTTGATGGTCTTGCTAACCTGCTAAGTCACTACGAAGTTCAGCAATTCACAGAAGTGCTGGTAAACATTTATCATTTTGCACATCATATTTTGAACCAAGCTGTTATTTATAGTAATAATCTCCAAAAATAGGTGCAAGCACCCCAGAATAGCCCAAAATGATCCAGTGGGATTCAGAGCATAAATGCTATTACTTTTCCTTAAATTTATTTTTATATCATTCTTAATTTATATTTTTGTTTATGTTTCATTGTGCACTTAATAAATCAGCACAATAGTATATAAATACAAGGGTACTTCAAAAAATTCATGAAAAGATTCATATTATCTTTTCATTCTATTTCTCCACGAACTTTTTGAAGTACCCTCATATGTGTGTGTGAGCTCATATTAAAATATATATATATTTTTTTCCTTTTTTTTTTTTTTGTCGTTTTTCGTGTCCGGCAATGGATCGCAACCCTCAGTGTCGCACCCGCACCTCGCTCAGCCAGTGAGCGGCCGGTCTGTATGTGGGATCCCAACCCTTGGTGGGAGTGCAGCCACACTCCCAAGCGGCACACTGTAGCAGTGCGCCACCAGGCTGGCCCCTAAAAATATTTTTACTGATGGGATATATGAGCAAAAAAGCTTGGAAAACACTGATTTACAAAATACTGTTTTGAAATTGTTCCAGAAATTAGCTTTTGATTTTATATCTTCTATTTCTTAAGTTTGTTGGCCTCTCTTCACCTGCATCGTCTCTATCCTGTTCCAATGGAGGACAACTGGGAGTGAGCCGAGACTGAAGGACACACCTCCATTTACATATCACCTATGCTGCTTTTTTCTACGACAACAGCAGAAGTTGAGTATTTATGACAGACTCTATGGCCCCCAAAGCCTAAAATATTTATTATCTGTCTCTTCACAGAAAAGGTTGCTGATCCCTGGTCTAAGGCAGCAGTTCTCAAGGTGTAGTTCATGCAACCTGACATCCTTTCAGGAGGTCTGTTACAGAACCCAAGTCCAGCTGCTCAAGAAGGGAAGAACACAACTCGGAAGTCAGGTGGTTGGTGTTATAGCAAGGCAGTGTATTCAGCTGAAGGAGACGGTAGGCTATCCCATCTCAAGGACTTAGATTTACTGAGAGGATTATGAAGAGCGGGTTGAGGGAATGGAACGTGGGAAGTGAAAAGCAGGAGAGAAGGGGATTTGAGCTACGTTGACTCCCTGTCCAGGAGTCAGGTGTAAGTCTTGCCAAGGCCTCGCCTGGTTTCTGTTCTCATCTTCAGTGTTATCTCAGGGCCCTGCAGGACTTTGATTTGCTCCAGAATGTAATTAGCTCCTTTGCAAAGTTTCGTACAACTTTGCAAGGCTCTGGCTGACTTGGCTGGAGCCCAGAGTCAGCTCCCAGACATTTGGCCTTGGTCACTTCTCACAACCCTGCAGTCTCTGAGAAGAACTATTAGTTTTGCAAAGTACTGATTACCTTCTCAGCCTTGTTTTTCTATTTAGCAAGCAAGATAAGAAAGAGGATGGGAATAAAGAGAGGAGAGGGAAAAAAACCCTATCCTTTATAAAATTCTCCTCTGCCCTTCCTACCCCCACTGCATCCCAGGCGGTTTTAGGTCCTAACATGGCTTCAGTTCTGCTCATTCCAACAGGTCTGTTAGTCGAAATTATTTTCATAATAATATTAAGACATTTGCCTTTTTTTTTTTTTTTTTTTTTTTTTTTTTTGCACTAATGGTGCCACAGCCACAATGGATAAAACTGCTGGAACTTTATTCAGCATGAATCAAGGTGGCAGCACTGGGCTGTTGTAGTAATCCCATTCTTCACTGCTATACATTCGCCATAAAAAGAGAAAAAAAGCCAGTTTCTTTCTTCGTGTCCTTGATGAAGCAGTAAAAATGATTAGTTGTATTAAATGTCATCTTCTGAGCATGTGCCTTCTTAATGTTCTGTGTGACAAAGTGCGTGCAGTAAGTACTCATAAAGCACTCCTGCTGCATCCACAGATGTCTCAAAGAAAAGCACTTGGGCGATTATTTGAATTGTGAGCTGAATTAGCCACTTTTTTCATGGAACAGCATTTTACTTGCAAGGATAATTAGCAGATAGCAGATAAACTATGGCCATTTAGATTTGGGTACTTGACATTTTCTTGAAAATGAATAAAGTGAGCCTGTCACTTCAAGGGAAACTACTGACAATATTTGTTGCCAATGATACAATTTGAGCATTCATGTGAAAATTAAAAGTGTGAAAACCCATGTCTGCCATTGTGAGCTTGACAGCTTCTCAATACTTAAAATAATTTTTCTGATGAGATCAGTTTTATATTAGTAAATGTGATTTTTGATATTCTATAATGAAATGTGTCAACATTTGGAAGATCTGCATATCACAGTCAACAATATTTTCCAAATAACTAATGTATAATAATCCAAAAATCATACACAATAAAAGATCTACACAATGCACAAGGCAGACCAATGGATTTTAATATAACAGACTGAAAATTCATTGATATTGAGATATGAGGTGCTCAGTTTCCCTGGGTTCAGGTTTCAGGCCACTCCTCTGGGTCTCAAACCACTCCCCTAGGAGTCAGTCCCCTCCTCTGGGACATGAGCTACCCTTGCTTGTTGCACCTATTTTCATCACCAACACATGGAGATTGAGACCACAGGAGGCAGACTTATTTAATTCCAATGGCTGAGCATGTTCAGTAAAAAGTTTATCTCTTGAATAACCTCCCATTTGAGGTGCTAGAGAGCACCTAGAATATTTTAAGTGTACTTGATGGAATTTGACCAATGAGCATGCTCTAAAAAGAGACCAACTGAGCATCTGCAAGTCTATGTTACATAACCTGTTATATAAAAGGAAACTACCCCCTTAGGTGAATATTCACTAGATAGCATGAATATGTATACATATTGTAAAGCTAGGGCTTACAGACCCCTCAAGTCTGTTGCACAGATTGGGTCACAAACCCTCCACATGCAGGTCTGTGAGCTAGGTGATAGGAAAAAAAGGTTCTGGGAGGAGTGGGTATAGAAAGATGAATGGGTTTTATGCAGATCTAGGAGCAACTGTTCTAGTGGCTTCTCTGGGAGTTCTGCCAAGCACTGTGGATCAGAGCTGTGAGTCTTTTATACTTAAGTCCACAACCCCGGACGCCTGGGTGCCCATACACAACTTACAGTAAGTAGTAACAAGGAACACCTGAGGACATTTACAGCAAGTGCTCAGCAAGGTTCTGCACATCTGAGGGGCCCTGACATTTTCCTATTTTTCCCAACACGTAGCCAAATTATGAAAGTAGAATCCAGGAAGAAAGTGGGTCTGTTACTCATTCTCTGTGGAGCCAGCCTGCACGTCGCCTGTGAGTGTGTGTACTTTACTTTTTGTGTTAAGCCTGCCTTTGGTGGGCTGCCACTCACTCTCTCAAGCCAGCCTGCACTTTGTCTGTGAAGTATGTGTTTCCTACTTTCGTAT
>NW_007733884.1:92059-93780 GCF_000696425.1 Galeopterus variegatus
TTTACATTAAACCTGTTTTTACTTTCTACTCTGATTCTGCTCTTGAATGCTTTCCTATGGCGGAGTCAAGAACCTGGTAGAGGACAGGGTGGGTGGAGATCGGCCATCGGACCTCCCCAGATTCTCTTCTCTGGTAACAATATTGTTTCAGATCCACGTTATAAACAACCTGTAAGAAACGATCACTTGCTGAATTTCGGTTTTGTATTAAAGAGAATAGCCACAATTACATATAAAGGCTATTAAAATGCTTTTTCTTTTTCAACTACATAACTGACTGAGGCTGGATTTTTTTCATGAGAGACTATTACAAAAAGTTCATGGAAAAATAGAATTAAAAGTCAATACAGTCTGGCTGGTTAGCTCAGTTGGTTAGAGCACAGGGTTATGGCAGCAAGGTCAAGGTTTCAGATCCCCATACTGGCCAGCCAAAAAAAAAAAAAAAGAACAATATGAATCTTTGCATGAACTTTTTGAAATACCCTCCTGTACATCAGCCATAACAACATGTTCCAACAGATTAAATACAGAAGCAGATATGAGAATCTAGCTGTCTTCCATTAAGCCAGACATTAAAGACGTTTGCTAAAAATGTAAGCAATGCTACTCTTCTTACAACATATGTTTTATTTGGGAAAATATAGCTATTTTCATTGTTATTTTAAGTGAATGAATATTTAATATTTTATCAGGTTTAATTTTTAATATGGTAAATCTCAATAGATATAACTCATGTAAAACAAAAGTTCTTTGGGGTCCTCAATAATTTTTAAGATTATAAAGGGTTCCTAAGACCAATTTATTTGAGAACTGCTGGTCTAAGAGGGGATTTGGATGTCTTCAGACATTTAGGAGACACTTGGAAGGTGGAAACACTGAACAGACCACAAACCCTCTGGCAGGACATGATTTTGAACAACACTAGGCACTGGGCCAGGCCTTTATAGTCATTATCTTGTTTCCAACGACCCTCTGAAGTTGGTGCTATATGACCTGACACTTACAAATGAGGAAACTGAGATACAGATCTCAGTTCACACAGCTGGTAACTGGAGCAGGACTCAGACCCAGCCAGCTGGCTTCAGATCCCACTTGCTAACTGCAACCCATGCTGCCCTGGACTCACACCCATTTTCCTTGCGTTCCTTTCCCAACATACCAAGATGACGCATGATCCTGACTCATTATCTATCACTCTATCAATGCTAAAGGACCTGCACTGTAGCTCTTGTTTGATTATCTTTGGTCATCCTGAATGAGTTCCAACACAATTAAATGAAAACGAAGACAGTCAAGGGGTTCAAAATGATCCCCAATGTGGAAATGAAAACAATAACCACTTTGTTCTTTGTTTCCCCCTTATGAATTCATAACTTACAATTTAAAACTTATAGCTGTTTTCAGTTCTGTTATTGCCATTATTGAACTAAATGGAACTCCCAGTTCTCTTCTGCAAGATCTTTTACTCCTGCATGAATGAAAGGGGTGTTCACAAATATCTACATACCTAGATTTGCTCCTTTCCATTGGAAGGACTTAGAAATACTGGAAATGAATTTCATGTCAGATGGGTCCTACTGAAATAACCTAAAAGCTAAAAAAAAAAAGTTTTATTGAAGAAGGTGAAAGGTGGAGCCAGTTTTACGCTTAAAAGTCCACAAAAGAGGGGCCGGCCTGGTGGCGCACTGGATAAGTGCGCCGCTTGGGAAGCGCGGCGGCGC
>NW_007733884.1:95661-96378 GCF_000696425.1 Galeopterus variegatus
GAACCCAGGCAGAAGGTGGGGTTTCACCTATGCTAGGGCCAGCCCACACATCACCTGTGAGGTGTGCATGCTCTCCTTTTGTGTTAAACTTACTTTTAGTGGGCAGCTGCTCACTCTCCTGAGCTAGCCTGCACTTTGTACTAAACCTTAAGTATGTATTTCTTGCTTTTCTATTAAACTTGGTGTGGCCGCCTCTCAGTCTCTGCAGCTAGGCCGTACTTCCCCTGTGAAGTCTGTATTTCTTATTCTTTACATTCATCCTCCTTTCACTTCCTACTGTGACTCTGCTCTTGGATTCTTTCCTGTGGCAGAGTCAAGAACCTGTTAGAGGACAGGGTGGGGTGAGGCCGGCTATTGGGCCTCCCCAGACCCTCTCCTCTGGTATCAAGGGGACCGCCCCCACTCGCTCCTCTCCCTCCTCTGGCTTCACTACATAAGCTCATGATGTTTATAGACCTTTGGAACACATCCTTCTCTGTTTGGTTGTGCTTCCTGGGTTGATCCTCAAACTTGGCTCTTAATAAACTGATTTATTCTTAAAAGTTTTCCTTTCCAGCCTTTGACTTCAGTTGACAGTCGGTTAGGTGTATTAAATGCATTTTCGACTTAACGGTATTTTCAACTTATGGTGTGATTGTTGGGAGGTAGCCCTTTGTAAGTGAAAGAGCATCTGTACAGGTAAGAAGAGGCAGAGGAGCCCAAGAGAGTGGCTCCCTT
>NW_007733884.1:97609-105385 GCF_000696425.1 Galeopterus variegatus
TAATAATATTTTTTTCTATCCTAAAAATAACACGTTTATTTGGAAGTCACATGAACGTCAAAAGAAAAAAAAGGTATCTGTCTAAAGATAAATACTACTTACAACTTTAAGCATGTATGTGAGTGTCTATGTATATATATTATAATATATACACACATATACATACATACAATATTATATATCACATTTATTTTGCTTTTTGCAGTTAGTGTTATGCCTTAGGAATGTTACCATGTTATTATTTAACTTTTTATTTTGAAATAATCATAGGTTCACAAGAAGTTGTAAAAAGAAAAAATGTATATAGAGTTCCCATATACGCGTTACTCAGCTTCTGTCAGTAGTAACATCTTTTGGAACTACAGTACACAAGTACAACCAGGAAACAGGCAATGCTACAATGTATGTGTACAGCCCTCTGAAGCTGTATCACATGAGTGCATCTCTGTAGCCAGCACCACAATCAAGATACAGAACTGCTCCATCACTGCAAAGTTCCCTCAGGCCACCCCACTAGAGTCACACCCACCTCAGTGCCCAACGACTATTCATAACCCCTGGCAATCACTAATCTATTTTCCATCTCTAAACAGTTGTTATTTCAAGAATGTTATGTGAATGGAATCATACAGCATGTGACCTTATGAGATTGGCTTTTTTTTTCACTCAGCATAATTCCCTTAAGATCTGTAGTGGATTGAACTATGTCCCCCCAAAACTCATTGAAGCCTGAATCGTGTCCCCCAAGTTTTATGTATTGGAAACGTAGCCCCCACTGTGACTATTAAGAGGGTGGGAAGTCATTATGATAATTGGAAGGTGGAGCCTTGAAGAGGTGATTGGATTGGAGGACCATGCCATGGTGAATGGATTAAAAATGGTGGTCAAGGGCGTGGTTCTGAGGGCTTTAAAAGAAGTGGAGAGTCTTTCTCTCTCTCTCTCTCTCTCTCTCTCTCTCTGCTTCCACCATCTTGCCATGTGAGACCCCCTAGGTAGCTGTTGGCACCAACAGATGGACTTTGGACTTGCTTCTACCATCTTGCCATGTGAGACCCCCTAGGTAGCTGTTGGCACCAACAGATGGACTTTGGACTTCCCAGCCTCAGAAACCATAAGCAATAAATTTCATTTTCTTATAAATCATCCAGTTCCGTGTATTTTATTATAAACAACAAAAACGGCCTAATGCAAGATCTATCCAAGTTGTTACATATATCAATAGTTTATTCCTTTTTCATTGCTGAGTAGTAGTCCATGGTATGGATTTACCATATCTATTTTAAATGGTTGGTAAACAGCATTTTTAATGACTGCTTAATATTCCCATGGGTGGAGGTGCTATAGATTTCTCAACTATTCCCTTACTGTTGGATATTTAGATTGTTGCTGGTAAAAATAAATGCTACTGAGTATCTTGTAAACAAAGGGTTTCCTGATTCTAATTTTCTTTAAGACACAGATTTGCAGAAGTGGAATAACTTAGACAAAGGATATTAAAATTTTCAGAACCTTAATGCATGTTACCAGATTACTTTTCCAAAAGGTTGTACAAATGTGTATAGTCCCACCATTAATATAGAGACTGAGATAAGAGGTTTTCCCAAATTACAAGCTGAATAATAAACATGTAGCTTGCTTTCTTCAAAAACCAACCAATATTCAAAAAGAAAAAGTAATGAGCCCTATTACAAACAAGATGCACTTGGTCTGAGTATGTATGATCTAAAGTTATCTTTGCATCATGTTGTCCTCATTGAGACCAACACGATTGGAGGCAAACTGCTGCATGCATGCATGGCACAAAGGTGGCTAGGGGACTTGTGCATGCTTTGATCTGTGCCTTCTCTGGATTTGTGGTGGCTACCTAAGAGAGTCTGGATTAGTTTGCTAGGGCTGCCATAACAAAATACTACAGAATGGGTGGCTTAAACAGCAGACATTTATTTTCTCACAGTTGTGGAGGGTTGAAGTCCAAAATCAAGGTGCCATCAGGGTTGGATTCTTCTGAGACCTCTCTTCCTGGCTTGCACATGGCCATCTGCTCCCTGTGTCTTCACACTGTGTCCATCTGTGCACAGATGCCCCTTTGTCTCTCTGTGTATCCTAATCTCCTTATGACACCAGTCAGATTGAATTAGGGCCCATCCTAAGGCTTCATTTTAACTTAATTACCTCTTTAAAGACCCTATCTCCAAATATAGTCACATTCTGAGGTACTGGGGGTTTGGACTTCAACATATGAATTTTGGGGGACATAATGCAGCCCATAACAGAGGCTGATCACTGTTAGAAAGGAAGGAGAAGTGAGAAAATTTAAAAAGCTCAGATCTGAGAGAAGTGACTGACATGGATGTTTGGTACACGCCACTCACATGTTGAGTCCACTAGTGGCAACAGTCAGCTGCAAGCGCCATCTTCAGGGTTGACCAGCAGTTTAAATTAAATCACCTGACTGAGAACTCTGTTGTGTTGTTAGTGACATTAATCAGCTAATCTCATGAGTAAAAACTGAATCCTGAAGGCATCTCATCCACATAGTACAAATATCTCTGAAGTGTGGACATTCCTTCCAGTACTAGCTGTTGAAAGCTTCTGGCCAAAGATGCTACTCTTTCACCTGCATGTGTTCAGTGTCATAAGCAGTCCCACCCACACCACAGACATACCGGTAGCTCCAGCCCAAGTAACTGAAGTAAGCTCCAACCTGCCAGCTCCTGGAGCCAGATGGGAAAGCTGATCAACCCCATAAATAACCGTGATCCAGAGCCAAACTTAAGACAGCCTGGAAAACTCAAGTCAGGGTCCTTGGCCAATGGGGAAACAAGACTGAGCATACCATTTTTGCTTGAAGAAAGCAATGGTTTTCAACAGAGTTGGGTGTCTTCCTTATTAGTCCAGGAGATCCACTGGGACCTAGAAAGGGGAAATTGGAAATAAGGAGTTAGGGTTTGTGGTTCAGCTGGTGGAAGTGACTACAGCCTGGTTCACTGAAGAGCAACTGTGTTGGTGGACTGCAGGGGGCAAAGGTTAAAGGCAGGAAAACAAGTCCATCAACATGTGTAGCCACTTTTGTCTCCTCTTCCCACACTGGTAAGGTAGGAAACTGCAAAAATCAGCAAACAGACATGCTTAGCGTTGCTGGGCCCACACTCAGAACAGAAGTGGCCCTAGTCCCTCTGAAATGGCTGGGTTTTACACCATGGTCCAAACATGTCACAAAGCCCTGTAGGCATTGGTACAACAGATGTGGCCCTAAGAAATCAGGAACTTAATTATAGAAAAAATCACGAATAGAGTAAAAAAACACCCATGGAGTGGAAGGAAATATTCACAATGCCTATTTCTGAGAGAGGGTTTATAGCCAGAATATGAAAGAATTCCTATGAATCAATAAGAGAAAGACAAATACAAAAATAGGCAACAGACTTCAATGGGAACTCTACAAAAGAGAATACCAACTGCCCAATAACATACGAAAAAATGCTCAACATCATTAGTCATCATGGGTGTTAAAATTAAATGCACAATGTGATGCCACTACACACTAACTAGAATGCCTAACAAAAAGTATTGCTGGTGACGGTGTGGATCCATCAGTACTGTCATGTACTGCTGCGCAAAGTATAAATTGGTACAAACACTTTGAAAAAGTGTTGCCGGTACTTACTGAAGCTGAACATGCACATATCATATGACCTACAGTTCTACTCTTGGGTCAAGAAAAATCAGCGTTTATGTCTACAAAAAGAGATTTACTGGAATGTTCAAAGCTCCTTTATTCATTAGAGCCCCAAATTGGAAACTACCTAAATACCCATCAACAATAAAATAAGTAAATAAATTCTTGTATAGTCACACAATGGACTACTGTATTAGTTGTACCACAAACTGGGTGGCTTAAAAAAAACCCAAAATGTATTCTCTCATAGTTCCGGATGCTAGAAGTCTGAAATCCAGGCGTAGTTAGGGTCATGCTCTAGGCCTCTAGGGGAGGATCCTTCCTTGACTCTTCTAGTTTCTGGTAACCCCAGATGCTCCTTGGCTTGTGGCTGCATACGTCCAGTATTGGCCTCCGTCATCAGATGGCCACCTTCTCTCTGTGTGTAACTTTGGTAGGAGCTGTCTGTTAGGTTGTCGTTATTTTGTTTTGACTTTCCTGGAGTTCTTGTAGCCAGCTGAAGAGACAATAAAACATTTCCTTACTTCATACCAAAGTTACTGCTTACACTTCAAGCCACCTTTGAAAGGGAAACCCCTTGTTATTAATACCCAGGAAAGAGAATGGTGGAAGGAAAGCATGAGAATTTCTACAAAAGGGTGAAAGCAGAATAATGAAGCAAACATTAGGCAAGATTTTAGCCTAGGTATGAAAGCCAAATATCCACCCACCTCAGCTACCTGAAACTCAGCAAGAATGTGCGGAATGATCAGGAAAGTTTCTAAAGCAGACGAAGCAGCATCACAAAGTCAAGTTTCCAGCAACCGTGAGTCCTCTTTGACTTTATTACTCTTGTTTGAACCCCACTCTAGAAAGTAAGAAGTTCAGCACTCTCGGCTGTGGGGAGCAAACTCCAAGGTTTGCAACAACACAACAGGAAAGAAAGAATGAGAGAAACTGTAAAAAAGGCAGACAAAAGGATTCAAGAAGTACAGCAGTAGGAAACTGTGCATTGTGTAGGACAAATAGTTTTCTATGACAAAGTTACTGCTTACACTTCAAGCCAGCTTTGAAAGGGAAACCCCTTGTTATTAATACCCAGGAAAGAGAATGGTGGAAGGAAAGCATGAGAATTTCTACAAAAGGGTGAAAGCAGAATAATGAAACAAACATTAGGCAAGATTTTAGCCTAGGTATGAAAGCCAAATATCCACGCACCTCAGCTACCTGAAACTCAGCAAGAATGTGCGGAATGATCAGGAAAGTTTCTAAAGCAGACGAAGCAGCATCACAAAGTCAAGTTTCCAGCAACCGTGAGTCCTCTTTGACTTTATTACTCTTGTTTGAACCCCACTCTAGAAAGTAAGAAGTTCAGCACTCTGGGCTGTGGGGAGCAAACTCCAAGGTTTGCAACAACACAACAGGAAAGAAAGAATGAGAGAAACTGTAAAAAAGGCAGACACAAGGATTCAAGAAGTACAGCAGTAGGAAACTGTGCATTGTGTAGGACAAATAGTTTTCTATGTCCATCGGCTCTTTATTGTATTAGAGCATAATATAGTTATCATGATAATGAGATTAAATTGTGTGAAAGACAGCTATCGAGACACACTATGAGGAGAGCCTAGGGCTTCTGCTGGGTGAATAGTGTCCCCCAACATCCATGTCCCATGGGAACCTAAGAATGTGACCCTATTTGGAAATAGGGTCTTTGCAGTTGTAATTAGTTAAGATGAGATCATATTGGATTAGGGTGTGCACTAAATCCAATAACTGGATGTTTTCTTAAGAAGGCCATGTGAAAACACAGAGGAGATACACCCAGGAAAGCAGCCATATGACAACAGAGGCAGAGGTTGGACAGTGTGGTGCAGCCACAAGCCAAGGGATGCCGAGTATTGTCAGCCAACACCAGAAGCTAGTGTCAATCTAAATAACAGAGTCTCTGTAAAAGAACAGTGAGTTTAATCAGGAAAAGAACATTGCAATGGGAATATGCATGACAGAAAACTATGTGCGTATTCAGGAAGGTAAAGGAAGACAGTTTTAAAGGAAAAATGATGGAGGATTAAATAACTGTTTGGGGATAATTATCTCTGGCTACAGGGATCAATAACAACGGTGACACCAGTTCAAGGTTGGACAGGCCATTGCTGGGCAGATGTCCTTGCAGAAGTATTTTTTGTTAAGGTTTCAATGGCCTCTGTGCAAGTTTGCAGAGTGCTTGGTGATAGTTCTTGTTATCAGGCATACACATGTGCATGAGAAGCCTTCCTCAGCTCTATTTGTCAGGGCTTTCTTTTTTTTTCCCTTTCTTACCTCCCTCATTTCTTCCCTCCCTCCCTCCCTCCTTCTTTTCTTTCTACACAAGTGACTGCAATTTGATTCTGAAAACTTTCACGCTAGGAAAAAACTAGGAAGGATTGCTCCCTAGAGGCTTCAGTGGGAGATGGCTGTGCTGACACCTTAATTTTAGACTTTTAGCCCCCAGAATTGTGAGAGGATCCATTTCTGATATGTTAAGCTGCTCGGTCTGTGGTTATTTGTTACAACAACTCTGGAAAATGAATACAGAGCCTGAGAGTTGGTTTCAGGGAACATGGAGGAAACTCTGCGTATTATGTTAATCTTGAGACATAGAAAAGTATTTAGTTCTTTTTTTGGGTAACATATAATGTTAAAATATTCTGAAACACCTTTTAAAAACCCCAAACGGTTTTATTATTTGTATTGTGGGAGCCCCAAATCTGAAAGAGCCCTCGCATAGTGTTTGCCTCTTCCAAAGAAACTCACCCAATATTGCAATAGGTAGAGACATCAGTTTATTAGACTTACGGGAGGTGCTGATGGCGGACGGTCAGCTAGAAATCCGCACCACCATGGGGTACATACAATAGTTATGCAGTGAACAGATCAAAGGAGAGGTGTAAATCATTTGCATGCCTATGTGTAGACCCTCACCCAACTCAGAGAGCACGCAGGTGATCTGGCTGAGTAGATAAGTTAACCCCTCCTGGCNAATCTAAATAACAGAGTCTCTGTAAAAGAACAGTGAGTTTAATCAGGAAAAGAACATTGCAGTGGGAATATGCATGACAGTAAACTATGTGTGTATTCAGGAAGGTAAAGGAAGACAGTTTTAAAGGAAAAATGATGGAGGATTAAATAACTGTTTTGGGATAATTATCTCTGGCTACAGGGATCAATAACAATGGTGACACCAGTTCAAGGTTGGACAGGCCATTGCTGGGCAGATGTCCTTGCAGAAGTATTTTTTGTTAAGGTTTCAATGGCCTCTGAGCAAGTTTGCAGAGTCCTTGGTGATAGTTCTTGTTATCAGGCATACACATGTGCATGAAAAGCCTTCCTCAGCTCTATTTGTCAGGGTTTTCTTTTTTTTTTTTTTCCCCTTTCTTCCCTCCCTCATTTCTTCCCTCCCTCCCTCCTTCCTTTCTTTCTACAAAAGTGACTGCATTTTGATTCTGAAAACTTTCACGCTAGGAAAAGACTAGGAAGGATTCCTCCCTAGAGGCTTCAGTGGGAGATGGCTGTGCTGACACCTTAATTTTAGACTTTTAGCCCCCAGAACTGTGAGAGGATCCATTTCTGATATGTTAAGCTGCTCGGTCTGTGGTTATTTGTTACAACAACTCTGGAAAATGAATACAGAGCCTGAGAGTTGTTTTCAGGGAACATGGAGGAAACTCTGCATATTATGTTAATCTTGAGACACAGAAAAGTATTTAGTTCTTTTTTGGGGTAACATATAGAGTGATGTTAAAATATTCTGAAACATCTTTTAAAAACCCCAAACGGTTTTATTATTTGTATTGTGGGAACCCCAAATCTGAAAGGGCCCTCGCATAGTGTTTGCCTCTTTCAAAGAAACTCACCCAATATTGCAATAGGTAGAGACATCGGTTTATTAGACTTACGGGAGGTGCTGATGGCGGCTGGTCAGCTAGAAATCCGCACCACCATGGGGTACATACAATAGTTATGCAGTGAACAGATCAAAGGAGAGGTGTAAATCATTTGCATCGCTATGTGTAGACCATCACCCAACTCAGAGAGCACGCAGGTGATCTGGCTGAGTAGATAAGTTAACCCCTCCTGGC
>NW_007733884.1:105689-106193 GCF_000696425.1 Galeopterus variegatus
TCACCCAACTCAGAGAGCACGCAGGTGATCTGGCTGAGTAGATAAGTTAACCCCTCCTGGCACCAGACTAGTTAACCCCAGTGTTCTAACTCCATCTACATGCTAATTCAGTTACTCAGAGTTCCTGCTTCCTACTGTCTTCTATTTGTCTTAAATGAGATGTGCCTTTCCTTGGGTAAACTACCTTGGCCAGGGGTAGTTTCCTAGGGC
This sequence comes from Galeopterus variegatus, assembly GCF_000696425.1. Classification (NCBI taxonomy): domain Eukaryota; kingdom Metazoa; phylum Chordata; class Mammalia; order Dermoptera; family Cynocephalidae; genus Galeopterus; species Galeopterus variegatus. The sequence goes on from NW_007733884.1 coordinate 105,900, forward strand.
GAGGGGGAACTCTGGTATGAATGGGGATGGGGAAATAAGTCTATGTCCCACATTTACCTTACAGTATTATTACAGCAATAATCAATAATATTATTAAACACTGTTAGTATTGTAGGCTAATAGATGTAACAACTGACCTAACCATGTAAAATGGCTCAAACAAAATAAAGTTTATCTTTTATTATAATAAATAAAAAATTAATGAATCAAGCTAATTTGAATTACCCTAATTTGAATCAGTTTCCCAAGTTACCAAATTATATTTGCTGCTGTTAGGAACGTTAATTTTCTAGC
>NW_007733885.1:0-624 GCF_000696425.1 Galeopterus variegatus
ACAAAAGAAATCATACAAATACTCTAACAAATAATAATAAAAAAATCAGTAATGAAAACACCTACAAATACAAAAGATACTACTGATTAATTACAAAAGCAATCTAAATTATTATTGACGATGCTTACAAAATATACTATAATGTTAAATAAAAGCAGAAGAAATGCAACTTCAAAGTATTAATAACAATCTGGAAAAATGGCAGAAGATTTTAACTGTGGTTGAATGATAATTTAGGGAGAAATTAGAAAAAATTTAAAATCACATACCTGCATGAGGTTGGAGACTATTTTTTGACAGTTAGAAAATATGATTGTAACTTTATGTAGAGGAAACATAAAATTATTGAAAGTTTCAATTAACAGAGGAATGATAAAGACAGAAGATCAAATAATCTACCAAGTCAGATAATGAAAGCAAGAGAAAAAAAGAAAAACAATACAAAGATTACAAAGCAAAAAAAGAAAGAAAAAAGAAAAACAAATGAACAAAGAATAAGAAAAATGTAAAACTCAAAAAGCAGACTAACATTTGAAATGAATAGTCAAGCCAGAAGAGGGAAAATAAATGTTATTAGACATAGGACATACTTTTGCTTTCAATATTAATGAGAAATACAAATTA
>NW_007733885.1:5548-6270 GCF_000696425.1 Galeopterus variegatus
GTGAAAAATAGCAAGAAGATGTTCAATTAATTTATGTTTATCTGATCATCACTGACTCTCAGCATCTTTGCTAACTCACAAGTTTTCTCTAGGAAATTTCTTGTTCGTTTCCTCTGCCCACATTCTATAGAGTCACTTATCTTTGGGGGCATGTGTGCAAGAGTCAATGTAGGTTTTCTAGGCAATCTATGGCTGCAGGCTGTGGAGACTTCCTTGGATTCCCTGTACATTTTTTTTCTTCCTCAACAGACATATAAAAATCATGCTACCAACTGAATTTTATATTTTTCTAGCTTTTTTACTAAGCCCTGTGTTGTTTCTCATTGTTTTTATTTATTTCAATTTCAGCTACCTGGAAAGCAAATGTTTGATTGTAGTTCTTGCAGAATGTCTCAAACACAGCTACATTGCACAGTGTCCACAGGAAAAAATCACACATAGGAGAAATATACATTTAGAAAAATGTCACCTCAAAGGTTTGCAGGTTTCTCTGTTGCCACTCTTCTGTTGCTCCCCACCATCTCCATCTATTTCCCTTTTCCCCTGCTTGGTAGGCACAGGGGAAGACCAATAAGTCCACTCTCTAGGAAGATGTCCAACTGAAGAATGGATTATTATCCTCCCCTTCTTTTAGTGAAGAACGTTTTAGCAATTTTCTTAAAGTGCCACATTTGGTTTAAGATGCAAGTGCAAGCTTTCCCCTTTTCTTCACTATGAGGAGG
>NW_007733885.1:7910-8619 GCF_000696425.1 Galeopterus variegatus
ATAAATAAATAAGCTGGCAACAGGCACGGTAAGAGGAAAGTTGATGGAGACAATTCTGGGGAAATGGAGAGACTCTTGCTTTGGGTATCTGTAGTATCAAACACAATTTATGTCAATGAAGAAGTTTACAGTGATGATGGTTAGGAGAGTAGAGCTGGAGAAAAATGGTGAACAATAGAGACGTCCTTGTCCAGAGTCCTCCCTGTCTGAAAGATGGAGAAACGTCCTTAAACCAGACTATTGTTGCAATCTGCAATACACTTATTTTTGCAATAACCTGCAAAATTAATTTGCACGCATATATGTTCTGTTAATTATGAGTTATCAAATGGTGTTTGAGTTCTTAAGAGACTGTTGGGAATCCATATTGCTCAGTGCCTTGTAATTTCTAAGATGTGCTTACTTAGGACTTAGTGAAGTAGAAAATGCTAAACAGTGAATGGGATCCTTAGGATATTTGGAGAATGGGTGGAAAAAGTCTTAAACTGGGAAGTGGGAGTGAGTTCATGATCCAAATTAATGAACAGGCAAGGGAAACTGGGCTTGAAAGTAGGTATGGGATGAACCTGGAATCCTCTTTATTGGAAGGAAACCTGTAGTTAGATTTTTTACTTGGAACACAGGTGGGGTTTGTCATTCTCAAAGTCTTGAAAGCAATAAGTTAAATAGTCAAAAGGAGCCTCCTGATTCATATAGCAAATGAGGGGGG
>NW_007733885.1:10280-12389 GCF_000696425.1 Galeopterus variegatus
ACATGGGCCAGAAGAAATAATAGAAAATCAAAAGGTTGGAGTAGAAATGTTGTCACCTCAGTTCTTTAAGGCTAGACTCATTTTTACCATTATTTTTTCTTACTGTTATTTTTTCTTACCATTATTTCTTTCCTTACTGTATTTTTGGTTGTACACACTGGAGCTATGACAGAAAAAGGAGGGGGCCATTGATAGAAGACGTATTTCTAAATTCCATAGACATTTCCTTACACTCATTTCTTCATCATGATCTGCATTAGGCTGGAGTGTAGAGAACAAACGTGAAGAACACCTGTGTTTATGATTCAGTCATTTTTTAATTGGTCCAGAATCTTGCCCTTAGATCCAATACACACTGTTTGATCTGAAATTTATTTTATCCATACATGTCATTTTCTAACACAACATGTATATATAGTAATAAATTAAATATTTACTCCACACATAGGTATTAAAAATTTATCACATATGAAATATCATAATTTTTCTAAATACATATTTTAGTTGTTTTGTAAAGTACCATAATCTGGATTCTCTTTGATATTTCAGAGATACATAAATGTTAATCTTAGATATAACACTGTTCAGTAAATATAAGTAAAATTTGAGTTTTAAGTATAATGCACTATGACCTATTTACAAAATACTATTAATACTTCTGAGGCTATGCAAAGTTACCAGTTGGTATTTTTTTTTTTTCAAGATTACTGGTAAGGGGATCTCAAACCCTGGCTTGGTGTTGTCAGCACCACGCTCAGCCAGTGAACCAACCAGCCATCCGTATATAAGATCCGAACCTGTGGCCTTGGTGTTATCAGCACGGCACTCTCCCGAGTGAGCCACAGGCCGGCCCACTAGTTGGTATTTGTCCTTATATTTGCTAAGTGTTCTATGAGAAATTTTCAGAGCTGTATATCTCATACCTATATGTATATAGAAAATTTATATGATCACATTTATTAGACTTAATGTTCATATTTCTACTAGCCTACAAAATAAAAGAAAATGTCATGATTATCAAAAATAATTAAATCTTCACCATACATAATGTTGAATTTGTCAATATAAAAATATACATGTGTTTTATTTCCTAAGAAATATTAGAAAAGTATATAAAGCAAAATATAAGTCTGAAGTCTATTCTTCCTTGAAGAAACATAAAGGGAAAATTGGGAATATTGATGAAAATGTATCAGTAATTAACATCGGCATATAGCACAAGCCTGCATCAGAAGAATTCAAAGAGCTCAGAAACAAATTTCAGGAGGAGTAAGAAGGGCCATAGGTTTACAGACTACCCAAATCTCACCTTTTCAACAACTGGTGAAAGGCCAGGCACAGTGACAACCAAATGGCTGATGCTGGTAGAAAGACATGAGGTCCAGAGCTAAACGAAGTTATGCAGGTTCATGGAATGACCGGGAATACTTGGGATCAAAAATATAAATAATCATTCACGATAGAGTGCTGGGACAAACTCAAACCTGTCTATGTGTCTGAGGGAAAAATTCCGAGACAAGAATAAATGACCGAAGGATCAAGATTTGGTTATCAACTAAGAATCATTCCTTGCCGCTTCTAATCAAATTCAGTATTTCAGTCCATTTGTAAGTTGTACTGATAATTGTGGAATGGTAATACACCAACTAATATAGATTATTGAAGTATGTATTGAGTTTATTTGCTCAATTATGTTTTAGGAATGATGGATAATCAAAACGAGTGTATGTGTTATGGAAAAGATACTAAAATGTGCAAAGGGATCTCANACATGGGCCAGAAGAAATAATAGAAAATCAAAAGGTTGGAGTAGAAATGTTGTCACCTCAGCTCTTTAAGGCTAGACTCTTTTTTACCATTATTTTTTCTTACTGTTATTTTTTTCTTACCATTATTTCTTTCCTTAACTGTATTTTTGTTTGTACACACTGGAGCTATGACAGAAAAAGGAGGGGGCCATTGATAGAAGACGTATTTCTAAATTCCATAGACATTTCCTTACACTCATTTCTTCATCACGAGCTGCATTAGGCTGGAGTGTAGAGAATAAACGTGAAGAACACCTGTGTTTATGATTCAGTCATTTTTTAATTGGTCCAGAATCTTGCC
>NW_007733885.1:14464-15040 GCF_000696425.1 Galeopterus variegatus
AAGGGGATTTTGTTTTACATATTTATAGCAGTTAGGTGATGAGGAAATATATGTTAATGTAAAAATTATATAGACAGTACAATTCAGAGATGACCTATTTATTGGCTAATGTCATCAGTGAAGAAATTGTAGAGGACACATGATATGGTCATAGAAGCTTAGTTAATATACACATTGGCTAGCAGATTACAATGAAACCTAATTTAGGGGATTAATTGAAGTACTATTTAAGATAATATATTCACAGCACCTATTTCTTAACACAAATAATTCTTGCTCTTACTTTCTTTTCTTAAAAAATAGTTTGTGATAACAAAGATTGTAATTATATTTATAGAGATTAAAACAAAAAAATGTGTTAATATGTGAGTTGCTCAAATCAGTTCATTGAATACCTAAATTACACAGGTTAATTAAAAACTCCTTGTAAGTAGTTTTCATCATGAGAAGAGTAAATAAGTACAGTTAAGTATTCAATTCAATCAGAAATTAACAAATATTTACTGATTGAGTGAAGTCGTCTTCCCTGGGATTGACACGTACACTAAAAGAGCAGAGATAGGGGCTGGCTGGTTA
>NW_007733885.1:15890-19719 GCF_000696425.1 Galeopterus variegatus
GCTTTCCTGAGAAGGAGATACATAAAGTAAGCTTTACAAGACAAATAAGATTTTTAGTTCACTGGAGGATTTTTTTAAAGCAGGTTATTATATGTAAAAGAATGAACAAAGACATGCAAAATAGAAAGAGAAGGGAGGTGAGAAATAGTAAGGAATCTCTGTGTGTATATATGTGTTTATATATGTATATTTAATATATACAAAATACATTACCAAATATTGGGTCTATTTGTCAAAGATTTGTTTTTCTCCAAAGTGGAGCTCGTAGATTTTGGAGAGGCCACACACATGGAAATTAATGGCACTTCTCCATCTTTAATATCTTTAAGAACTTTCCGGGATATATCTTATTGGCATTCTTTCAAATTTTTTTTTTTTATAGCTACTTCAAGAAATCTGGTGTAAGCCTCATTTCTTATCTTTATTTATGTTTGTGTGTGTGTATTTGTGTCTTGACACATTGCAAATATATTTATTTAAACTTGTGATAATACATGTAATACAATAAGACAAAATTAATTATATAAATGAGCACATAGAATACAAATTTAATAGGCTTCAGTTAAAGAATTTAACATATTTATAACATATTTTTCTGACCCAATTTATAAACTCTAAACCTCTTCATGTGTTTATTTATATATGTTATTACATCTTTATTTATGTCACCGAGCTCTAAATACAAAGGGATTATGATGCTTTTACCACTGGGAAAAAGCTATTTTGAAAGAATAGCTACCATCTAAACAAAATAAAAAGACATAGTATCATATCAGATATTGCCTTAAAAACTTCTTACCTTGGTTATTTGACTCATATTTGGTTTTCTTTTCTTTTTGTGTGTTGATCTATTACCTCTATCACCTGAGGCCCTTTGTAGAAAGACTTCACCAAAGAAGTTGGTCACCCTGATAAATAGCAAACGTTGATGAAGTTATTAGGCTTCGATGGGAATGAAAATAAATCCAATTCAACTTTTGATTTTATTAATTTTATTGTGAAACTAAATTCACTCACTGATTTTGAAACAAATTCATAGCAAAGAATCCCTTAATTCTTTCTCCTAAAGCATCTGGTAACCAAAGTCCAATATTTAAGAAAAACAACTGGAACTCAGGTTTGGACTAGCTCTGACCATCAAAGAATTGATGAAAGTTCCAAACCTCCATTAATTTCAGAGCAAACTCAGTAGACCACAGAGCAAAAAAAGAAAACTGTGTAATATATAGGTAATCCACTTAGGAAAATTTCCAGGGTCAGACACTCAATTTACAAACACTACAAATCCTAAATAATGGATCTTAGCAACCAATAGATGGAAAGCTTCAAAGTCCTTCTCTGACTTTTAAAGAAAACCATCTATGGCACTAAAATAAATGCTAGAGAACTGTGTTTTCTTTGGGAAAAGTAAAACAAATAATGTTAAATAAAATATAAAAACACCTTTGCCTAAAATATTTCTGACATGCCTTTTCTGCTTCTGTAGAACATGATTACAAACTTTTGTCAGTATTATGATGGATTAGCTTAATCCAGCAGGTCTTGTTCCCCCAGCAGGCCACCCTTGAGAAGTTCAATAAACTGATATTTAAATCAATAGAAGGTTGAATTATTTATACTGGAGATATTTGTTCTTAGATTTGTGTACTAGAAATTTCTAAAGTATCATATCTTACAGGGAGGCAAATATGGTTTACTGTCCTATCAGTGACCGGAAACTTGCATTAAAATACAAGGTTCTTGAATCTTGTTGAATCTTGATCAAGTTGAATAGAAACTGGTATTATTATAACTCAGGAGCCTAATAAGACCTCAACAATTATGTCTCTATTTCAGATAGAAATAGATGTCTCTATTTCAATGGAGAATTGGTCAGCAATTTGAAAAAAAAAATTCTCTGTTAATAGCTAACGTATCAGGTACAGTGAAGTTCATAAAGAGTTATAAACTTGTTCCCTGTTACCAAGACCTTATCAGCTTCGTGACGATGCAACACATAAAATAATGGAATAAATAATAGAAAAATAACAAAATGCTATTGTACAGTGCAGATTACAAGTGTAACAAAACATGAGAAAAGAGTTCTTATAGATTCAGATATGGGGAAAAATTTTAAAACATCAGTAGACTCTAAAGGTCATCAAATTAAAGGATAAATAGTATTTGGTTTGCATGAAAGCATGAGGAAGCCAGCAGTATTTCAAGGAACACAAGAGAAATGGTAGAGAGGTAGAGAGAACAGGTACGTGAAGGAATAGCTAATTTAAGAAGTGAAGGGTGAACTTGAACTGCTGGGTTTCTATTATGAAGGATCTTGAAAGCCAGATTAAATAATCAATCTATAATCCTTGGCAGTGAAGAATCTGTTACATTACTGAGCAAGAAGGTGATGTTAAAAAAAGTGTGTATACATATATATGTACTACAAACATATATGTATATATATATGCAAATACTATATATGTACTACATATAATTATAGTGAATATATAGAGAGAGTGAATATATATTATATATTATAATGCACATACTTAGAGTATATATACACACATATCTAGTGTTTATATAATTATATAGGAAAGAAGTAAAGAAAACCTTGGAGCAGACAATAAACGGGCTTACAAAGAAAAGACTCTGAAGGGAGAGAGATAAACTAAAAAGCTCTCAAAGTAATTCAGCTAAGGGGTGGATGAGAACCTAAACTATGGTGAGAAGGTGTGGACACCTCCAAAAACCAGTTCTGTATGCTGTTGTGTTTAAATGAATATAGTGTGTGAGAGAGACAAGTAGGGAAAAAATAATAGAGTTTTAATTTTGTATTTATTTTTGTACTTTTTTACTAGATGAATAAACAATAAATTTGACTACACTTAAAATCCTATTTGAAGAGAAATATGATGATCATATTTTTATCTTCTTGCAGTCTGGCATCCATGTAGAGCCTGTAATAATGTGGTCATCATATTCTTTCTCTAAAGTGTGCCAAAAACCAAAGAAAAATATTATTTTTCATTACAGTTGGCCCAAAATGATATTTACATCTAAAAATTAATTACCACATTTTATTTTATTTATCTTATTAAAAAATATATATTTTATTTTACTTCTCAAAATACACTGTACTTGATTTTCATGCCTCTTTACCTGTTCCTCTCCACCCCTTCCCTTCCCCCAGTACATCGTATCTGTGCACTTAACTTAAACAGTTCAAGGAATTTCTGTGGTTAGTCTGTCTTCTTCCCCCCACCCTTTATTTGTTTGTGTGTTTATTTATTTATTAATTTTTAGCTCCCACAAATAAGTGAGAACATGTGGTATTTCTCTTTCTGTGCCTGATTTGTTTCACTTAATAAAATTTTCTCTAAGTCCATCAATGTTGTTGCAAATGGTAGCATTTCATTCTTTTTTATCGCAGAGTAGTATTCCATTGTATAGATGTATTATAGTTTCCTTATCCACTTATCAGATGATGGACATTTGTTCTGGTTCCAGCCCTTGGCTATTGTATATAGAGCTGCAATAAACAGTGGAGTACAGGTATCCCTTTGGCATGATGATTTCCATTCCTCTGGGTATATGCCCAGCAATGGAATCGCTGGGTCATATGGTAGATCTATCTGTAACTGTTTGAGGAATCTTGATATCATTTTCCATAAAGTCTGCACCATTTTGCACCCCACCAACAGTGGATGAGAGTTCCTTTTTCTCCACAACCTCTCCAGCACTTATCATTCTCAGTATTTTGGATGTTATCCATCCTAACTGGGGTGAGATGGTATCTCAATGAGGTTTTGATTTCCATTTCCTGAATGTTGAGAGATATTGAGCA